>NW_025918286.1:0-24824 GCF_019202785.1 Penaeus chinensis
GAAATACAAGTCAATAACGTTAGAATAGACTCTCAAAATATAGAAAATCATCATCGGAGAACGTTGTCACCAACAGTCGTTTCTTCTTTCGACATTCTTACAAATGCACTCGAAAATATGATTGAGACTGAAGAAAGTGATACAGTTACACATGAAGGTGAAGAAAGCGATACAATTACGCTCAGGCAAGCATCAAATGGGCATGGTGATAATTATCTACCTTACATGTCCCCTCACTCGCTTTCATATACCTCGCTTGAAAACGCAAATCGAGACATTATGGTGCAAGATGCACCCAATATATTTGATGGATATGATGTTACTAATTTTTCTTCTTCAAATTATGACAATATTAATAATGATAGCGATAGAAATGATGATATAAATTTCCAATACATGACACAAACATTATCCTTTTCCCCGTTCAAAAACACAAGTCCAAATAATTTTCAAAATACAACAATAGATTCATGTGACGACGACAACTCTGCTATTATGACTGCCAAAGATAACGGTGGAAATCATCAAAATGTAAATCGTCTTAATAATCTACTTGACAATATTACCACTAGAACCACTGCAACAACCACCACCACCACCACCACGATTCCACTAAAAACTATTATTAAACCATCTATGGATATAATGATACCATCTATAAAATAAATAATCGTTAGAATTTTTATTCAAGTTGGTATATATATATATATAATATATATATATATATATATTATATATATATATTCATAAAGGAGGTGGTCATGATTAACCTCTCCCTTCCCTCAATAAACCTGTTCCTCTAAATATTTTATAAACGTGGTTTTTGATGAACCTCTCCACTCCCTCAATAAACCTATTTCTCTAAACATGTCCTCCTCCTCCTCCTCTTTCTCCTCTCCCCCTTCCCATCTCTCTGTCCATCTCATATATGTATTTAATTTATCAGTTGTAAAATATATGAACTTTTATAAAATTGTCAATTGTGTTTATAAAATAAAATTATATTATTAGTTATCAGTTCATTTTATAAGAAATTACCTTAAATTGAAATATAATATACTTTATAATAAGGTATAGATGTGAAAAAAATATCCTTTCTTTATTAGGATAAAATATTTCAAGAATGAGGCCGGGGAGTTGATGATAACAAAGCATATAATTGTATAAAAATATAATATATATATATATATATTATATATTACAAACACAGATATATAGTTTTATATATCATATAATTTTCTAATAAGAATCTCTAAAGTCTTAAACATGCCGATATTCCACTTTTTCGGTACGACTTTATTTTTTATTGCAACCTGTGCTGTTGTTGCAACCTGTACTGCTAATGATTTGTATAATATGGCTAGCACCAATAATATTGTTTTGTTAAAAGGGCTAAAAATACAAACCTTTTCAGGGGATAATAGTACCACTACAGATTACTTTAAACTATTAGGGAGAGATGGTCAAGCTTTACTTATTGGAGGAAGAAACATTGTATATAATCTTTCGATTAGGAATATAAAGGAAAATATAAGTCAAAGAATAATTTGGTATCCTACCGAGACGGATATTCACACATGTTTTTTAAAGGGAAAAAATAAAGAGTTTTGCCAAAATTATATGCGGGTCTTGATAAAAATAGACAAGAACCAATATCTAGTTTGTGGTACAAATGCATATAATCCTCTATGTCGATATTATATTCAAGAGACTGCTGGTACCTTTATTTTTACCGAGACATATAAAGGCGTTGGGCAATGTCCGTTCGATCCCAGACAAAATTCTACACATGTCTATGTTGATGGTGAATTATATTCTGGGACAGTAGCAAATTTCCAGGGAACAACTCATATCATCTCCAAGAATCGACTTACGACACAAGCTGCTACATATGAACAACTTAACGCCCCCAACTTTGTACAGTCTTTCGGTTATGGTGAATTTGTATATTTTTTCTTCCGTGAAACAGCCATAGAATTTATGAATTGTGGTAAAAAAGTTTATTCGAGAGTCGCTCGTGTATGTAAGAATGATCAAGGTGATAAAAAATCTCAGACCAAATGGACATCCTTCTTGAAGAGCAGACTCAATTGTTCTGTTCCCGGAGAATTTCCTTTCTATTTTGATGAAATCCAGTCCGTCACCAATATCATCACTGGTGTATACGGAGGACAGATTCATGATATTGTCTATGCTGTATTTACAACGCCACCAAACTCTATTCCAGGGTCCGCTGTGTGTGCTTTTTCTATCCGTTCCATTCAAGATACTTTCGATGGTGATTTTAAGGAACAGGAAACAAAAAATTCTAATTGGCTTACCATGCCTCTGAATAAGATACCTAAAATACGACCTGGTAGTTGTGCTCCTAATAATCAAAGTTTTCCTGACGAATTTATAGCCTTTATGCAATCACACACTCTCATGAATACAGCTGTCCCTGGGTTCTTTGGTCGTCCATTTATTAATACTCTTCGATATCGTTTTACTAAGATCGCTGTTGACCCTCAAATTAAACTTCAGGATGGACGAATAGTTGATGTCATCTTTTTAGGAACAACTTTATCCATAATAAAACTCGTAAATGTTTTGTCGTATGAAAATATACATCTTGTAGACCCAATTATTATTGAAGAAATTCGAATCTTTTCACGACCAAAGACTATAACAAATTTACACCTTATAAAAAAGAGAGGTAGAGGAAAAAAATTGATTATAATAACCTATGATGAAATTAAATCAATTGATCTTCATCGTTGTTTTCGAGCCAAATCTTGCCAGTCGTGTATTGGTCTGAGAGATCCATACTGTGGTTGGTATGCTAGCCAGGAAAAGTGTACCCCATTGAGTCTTGAGACTAGAGAATATATCTTTCAGAACATATCTGGGTACCATAATCAGTGTCTTCATTATAAAGATGATACTAAATTTTCAAATCATAATAATAATAATAATAATAATAATAATAATAATAATAATAACTCATCAGGAAAAAATATATCAGAAGAAAATATTGATATTTTTATCCATGACTCAGGAAAAAATATTAACATTTCAGTAATTGAAGAAACTACAGAATTGAGTACAGAGCCTGAGGCAATAGACACAATATTTATAACAAAAGCGACCACACTATCTGACGAGAATAATTTCTTAAATTCTAGACCAATAGGGACGATAACCACAACAATGACAATTCCAAAGTTTAATAATAGTCCTGTTGAAACAGTAGTAACTCCCGAGCCGAACGATAACTCTGTTGAAACGGCGACAGCAAGAACAACGATGACAATTCCTAAATCAAATATCGACCCTGATGAAAATGTAACAACAGAACTTGACGACAATCCTGATGAAACAGTAGTAACTCCCGAGCCGAACGATAACTCTGTTGAAACGGCGACAGCAAGAACAACGATGACAATTCCTAAATCAAATATCGACCCTGATGAAAATGTAACAACAGAACTTGACGACAATCCTGATGAAACAGTAGTAACTCCCGAGTCAAACGATAATACTATTGAAATGGCGACAGCAAGAACAACGATGACAATTCCTAAATCAAATATCGACCCTGATGAAAATGTAACAACAGAACTTGACGACAATCCTGATGAAACAGTAGTAACTCCCGAGTCAAACGATAATACTATTGAAATGGCGACAGCAAGAACAACGATGACAATTCCTAAATCAAATATCGACCCTGATGAAAATGTAACAAAACTTGATAATAGTTCTGTTGAAACAGTAGCAACTCCCGAATCGGACGACAGTTCTGTTGAAACAGTAGTAACTTCCGAGTCGGACGACAGTCCTGATGAAATGACGACAGCAAGAACAACGATGACAATTCCTACATCAAGTGTCGACCCTGTTGAAACTGTAACAACAGAACTTGATGACAGTTCTGTTGAAACAGTAGCAACTCCCGAGTCGGACGACAGTCCTGTTGAAATGACAACAGCAAGAACAACGATGACGAGTTCTGATGAAACATTAGCAACTCCCAAGTCGGACGACAGTCCTGTTGAAATGACAACAGCAAGAACAACGATGACGAGTTCTGATGAAACATTAGCAACTCCCAAGTCGGACGACAGTCCTGTTGAAATGACAACAGCAAGAACAACGATGACGAGTTCTGATGAAACATTAGCAACTCCCAAGTCGGACGACAGTCCTGTTGAAATGACAACAGCAAGAACAACGATGACGAGTTCTGATGAAACATTAGCAACTCCCAAGTCGGACGACAGTCCTGTTGAAATAACAGCAAGAACAACGATGACGATTTCAAAATCAAGTGTCAGCCCTGTTGAAATTGTAACAACCAAATTTGACGATAGTCCTATTGAAACAATATTAACCACAACAACAGCAACTCCCGAGTCGGATGACAATCCTATCGAAACGGTAACGACAACTGAATTTGATTATAATTCTGTAAAAAAAGCAACTTTCAAATATAATAATGAAGTATCTGACAATGGCTATTCTATATGTACGGCTAATAGAATTTTTATCAGTATTATTGTCATCAGTGGAGTCGGACTTTTAATTATTGGTTTCATCATAGGATTTTTCTTATCACAAAAATTATATACACCAGAGATTATTAAATGTCCAAAGAATATTTTATATGAAGAAAATTTCTTGGAAAATGGTTTTAATTAAACACACCATGTGATGATATTTAAGGATAAATGTATAATTATTGAAACTATAGTTGCCTATATATATATATATATATATATATATATATATATATATATATATATATGTATTAATATAAAGATTATTTAATAAATATATTAAGCTAAAAGCTATTTTATTATTATTACATTATTAACATTTAAACCAACTAAAAATTGTTTTATTATAATAATCTAAAAGGTGTTTTATTACAGTGGTCTTGATATTTACATGTATATATAAAATAAATGTTTGTATTTATATATATATATAATTATATATGCGATCTATATAATAAAGAGCAAAATGTCTGATGATCATAGAAAAAATAACAGTAATTTTGAAGATCTTCAAGCAGAAGATGGTCCATTGGTACACGATCTAATGTACAATAAATTTTGTACAAGCTGTATCGAAAAATTTCGAAATGTTATTATTTCAAAAATAGAAGCCACAGAAAACATTCTACATAATACCACTATTGATAATGCTATTGTACAATATTTAAAGAATAATAGTTTAAATATTGTTGAACGTATAGAAGAAGAATATGTCGATAATTCTCATTCAAGTGACGAACATCAAAATAATATAATGAGTAGTATTCCATTAACAAAAACTTTGAATATTTCGAAAGAACTTAAAAATGATGATATATTAAAACTAACAAATATTAGTGATCACATCTTACTAAAAGGTTCATTGAAAGGAGCTATTATGGAAATTAATGATCGGCACGGATTTAACCGTGATAAAGAAAACTATTATATGACATTTGATGAAGCTCTTTTGAAATGTATTCCTAGAGAAATATCTTGTAATTGTATCGATAATGAGAGATTTAATGATGGGAGATGTGGTCTATATTGTGATAGTAATATAGATTATAATATAGACTATATTGATATTGGGTATACTGATAATAGAAATAATAGTGATAGTGATGAAACAAATGAAATTGAAAAAAGTGAAAATAATGATAGTAATAATGATAGTAATGACATTAGTCCAGAGATTATTGATGATCCAAATTATAGAAAACCTAAAAATACTGTAAAGCTGATTGGAAATAATGAAAAATTCCTTTGTTTGGAAATTTGTAAACATAAAGAAAGTTGTCCTATAGATATTAACAACAAAAATATTATCGATAGAAATATCGACATACATATAAAGGAATCTACTCCAGAGAATGAACCTGTTTTGAAGATTACAGATTTTATTAACAATAATAATATTGTAAATACTGGAAACATGGTTTACATATTGGGTTCTACGACATGTCGAAGTGAAACCTATATGAATAAACTAAACACTATTTCAAATATATATAAGAGTAAATTGGAAAGTTTATTCGTGTCGGTGAATAAAAATAAAGATTTAACACGTTTACATATCAATAATATTGTCAGTGAATTAAATCATACAAGACATATATTACAGTCCTTTACAATTTGTAATTTAACTTATATTGCTCCAATGGTAGGTAAGATGTTTGAAGATCAATTTGTGAAAGAATTTAATGAGACTTATAATAGAAATGTAACAACATTATATCTAGGACCACAATCTCGTGGTCATATTTATGATGAATCAAAACTATGGATGAGTGATTATATACATTATACTATGGTAAAAAATAATAAGATAAATAATGGACACAAGCAACGTGTTAATTTGTTCCAAGTACCACTCTGCGGTAGTAAGATTCAACTTGGCACCCATATTAATCTATCTAATTTATATGGCAAAAATATGCTTTTAATGAACATATGTATGATAACAAGATTAATCGATACAATTGATGACATTACTAGTGAGATCCATGATAACATTTATAGTAATAGTTTTATGAAAAATAATATAAAATCTCCGGTTAACGAAGATATGCAATTGAATGAATCGTTAACGAATAATAATAATAATAATAATAATAATAATAATAATAATAATAATAATAATAATAATAATAATAAAACAAATAATTTATATACTAATAATGTTCAATATATAACACTCTTAAAGGATTATTCTTTATGTTTACATACTAAGAAGGCTTTTCAAGAAACACATCGATATTTAAAAGATTTATTTAGAACATTGTATAAGTAAGAATATAATATAATAAATAAACGAATATATATAGTAGTTTAAATTATCCCTTATATGATTATATAGTTATAATAGTTAAAGTATCTATAGTTTGATAGGTTATAATATATGTTAATAACAACTACTATATGATACACATATATATAATTCATTAATGTTTGCCTGTAGATCCATAGCCTCCTTCATCACGCTCTGTCTTTGTCAGTTCTTCAACTTGTTCTATGTCGGGATATATAATTTTTTCACAGATCAGTTGAGCAACACGATCACCCTTCTTTACTTTATAATCATTTTTGGCATGGTTAAACAAGATTATGCCAACATTACCTCTGTAATCTCTATCTATTACACCAGCTCCCACATCAAGATGGTGCTTCCATGACAGACCAGATCTTGGTGCAATCCTACCATAACACCCTTCAGGAAGTTCTACCTGAATATCTGTCTTTATGAGGGATTTCCCATTAGCCGGAATTGTCAGGTCATAAGCGCTGCATAAATCAAACCCGGCAGCACATTTTGAACCTTTTAAGGGCGTGAAAGCATGCTCAGTCAATTTTTTAAACTTTAGCACATTTTTCAATTCTGACATGGTGGAAGAGTCGCACGCGCGCATATATATGTATGTGTTACTCTCGCTGCAACGGCTAGTGAAATGTTTTTTAAAGACTAATTGGTGAATATATATATATATATATATATATATATATATATATATATTCATATTATTAAAAAAAAATAATAAGGAGATATTTCATATATTTTATTCTTAATTTCATTTTGTGGTGGTAATAATAAATATGTTGATATTTTAAAAGATTTATTTGGAACATATTAGTTTATTAAAGCTAGTTAAAGCTAGATTATATATAATAAACATTAAAGCTAGATTATATATAATAAACATTACGATATGTAATAAACATTATAATAAAACCTTAATATTATATAATAAAACCTTAATATTGTATAATAAAACCTTAATATTATATAATAAAACCTTAATATTATATAATAAAACCTTAATATTATATAATAAAACCTTAATATTATATAAAACCTTAATATTATATAATAATACCTTAATACTATATACAGATAATTATATAATTAGTTTATAAAATATCTATAATTAACATTTATATATATTGATAGAGTTATATTATTATTTACTAGTAATACAATAGACACAATGATAAGGATCTCAAAGATTTTAATAACTCTTAACGAGTTGCTTGGTTAACGAGTTGCTTGGTTATATATAATATATAAGCATTTTGCTGAGATAATCTTACATTATTTTGATATTCCTTTTCCAATTGTGTTTTCAAGCACTTAATCATTTGTTGATAGTTCTCTGAACGGGGAATAGCCGTCTCTCCGACTGCTACAGAAGACGATGACTCATTTTGTTGGTAGTTCTCTGAACGGGGAAGAGCCGTCTCACCGACTGCTACAGAAGACGATGACTCTTTTTGTTGGTGGTTATCTGAACGGGGAAGAGCCGTCTCACCGACTGCTACAGAAGACGATGACTCTTTTTGTTGGTGGTTATCTGAACGGGGAAGAGCCGTCTCACCGACTGCTACAGAAGACGATGACGATCCAACTGTTGCATCTGGTATGGTTGAAGTCTGTTGAGATATATTAGGATTTGTTTGAGGCATCTGCTTCCCTCTTCTTATGATCATTTTCCCTCTCCTTCTCAAGTGATTTCTCCACCACCTCCGTCTCCTCTCCTTACTCGTCTCGAATCTATGATTGAAGCCATATCCACTCCATCTCCTCTCCCTACCCGCCTGGAATCTATGATTGAAGCCATATCCAGGGTCTCTATATTTATGGTGAGTCGATGACCAGGCATATCTGCCATCCCTACGAACATCAATTGTCATGTTGTTCCATTGATAGGGAGCTTCAATAATTAGGTCGTCCATTTGAGAGGGTGTTGGAGAAGGCTGTGGAATGACCTGCTGATGGGGGTATGGGTGTAATATCAGCAGCAGTTATGTCTGATACCTCGGGGAAGTTAATATATATATATATATCAGGACTATTACGAGAAAGTTTACAAGAAAATATAAAATATATCTTCCACTTTCTGTCCCCACGAGACAGAACTGGTATAGTGAGAGCGTTGTCTACTCTTTATATGCAACAGACACGTATCTAAGACCGGAAGTGAAAGTTGCCACATTATGTTTTGTCTCTTTTATATATAGAACAGAAACGTATATTGTCGCTATAATAGTAAATCGAAACGCCCCTTATTATGTTCTGAAAAAACATATTATGTTATATATATATATATATATATATATATATATATATGACCAAACTATAATAATATAATATACAATTTCTAACCCTCAAGCGAAATAAAGATTTCATTTAATATATGACCAAACTATAATATATAATATACAATTTCTATCCCTCAAGCGAAATAAAGATTTAATTTAATATATGACCAAACTATAATGTATAATATACAATTTCTATCCCTCAAGCGAAATAAAGATTTCATTTAATATATGACCAAACTATAATATATAATATACAATTTCTATCCCTCAAGCGAAATAAAGATTTCATTTAATATATGACCAAACTATAATATATAATATATAATTTCTATCCTTCAAGCAAAATAAAGATTTCATTTAATATATATATATATATATATATATATATATATATATATATATATATATGACCCATATTTTATATATTTGTCTGAATTAACTTTTATGTATAAACGACTGCGTCATATATATATATATATATATATATATATATATATATATATATATTTACAGATTTCATATTTTATAATTTTCAATTTCTTTAATTTCTTTAATATACATCTATCAAGCTATATTTTTTTCTTAAAACTACTTTTCTTAATTTTTTAATATTTTTAATAATAAATATATGATACCGATGTTTTGACATTTGGGTTCAAATGTATTCTTTATAAACCACTTCACCTTGAGTCATTTCAGATATAAGATACTTCTGTATTTAATATTTTAAAAATATCAATGGGATTCACAATCTTACTACTGAAAATGGGCTTTCCTTTATAAAGGTTTAGCGGCTGAAAGAACAGCACATTTAATTTATGTATCATTACCCTTTAAATGTTCCTTCAGAAGGTCAACTAATTCCATTGCTTCTGCTTCTTTCTTCTTCTTAACATAAAATTCAATACATAACTCCTGCAACTGTAGGGAAGAATCTGAGGTCTGTTTAGGCAGTTCCAAAGAGCTTATATTTGCATCTTTGATGACCTCTAGGTCAGACAAGCTTAGCAATGCAACTGATGCAGGATTTTGTTCCAATGATTTGAGGAGATTGACTGCCCTCTCTTCGTCTCCCATCGGACCATTTATTTCATCAGATACAAACAGCAAGTTGCTTGGTACTGACAGTGGAGAAGGATGCCGTGCCTCATCAGCTGCTAGGAAGATGAGTTTGGTATCAGGTGCCAGATTCTCCCAGTAAGCATCATCGACAACAGTGCCATCTTCTTCCAGTACTACAGTTAAAGTGCTAGTATCTTGTATACCTAGCTTTGCTGCACCTTTCTCTATGACATCCTGAAAGCCGTTGGCAACAACTCCATATCGACGTTTTCTGTCTTGTGACCATATTCTAATTGGCTTCTTCATTATCCCTGTATTAAAAAAATTAGAATGTTGTATATAAATTTATTCTAAGAGGCCATGAAGCTTGTATCATAACCTAAAAAAAAAAGAGGAGTTGAAATATAGAAAATGTTTACAAAGCAATCACCCAAACCAAATATAAATAAAATATGTAATTTATAATATATAAACTTATATATGTTAGCGAAATAGAAATATCAATATATATACACACACACACATATATATATATAATATATAATCATAAATAAATAGAGGATATAAATAATATATTATATATATATACGTGTATATATATATATATATATATATATATATATATATATATATATATATATATATATATATATATAATCATTAATACTTCGTTCCAACTTATTCTTAAAAAAACTCAAACACTACAATACCTTATTCACATCACTCCTAAAATCACCAAGAGAAAAGAAATGGAATATATTTTAATACTTTGACAGGATAGTGCTAGCGCAGGTGTACACCGCACAGGTATATATATGCGTCTGCATTACTCTCTAACAGTGTCAGTTTATATATCCCGCTTGATGGGTATGAATTGCAGGTTACAGGAGAAAAATGAAAGTTTAGTTGATACATGCAAGTCACGTAAAATCAAGCACCACTAAATGTCAAGTCATAACCGCAATTCTCTTGCAGAGAAAAACTAAATGTCAATGTCATCGAGTAAAAGTATTCCGAGTTAAATCGAAATGTCATTATTATACACGTATACCCTCTTCGGAGAAAAATGAAAGGTTAGTTGATATGTGCAAGTCACGTAAAATCAAGCACCACTAAATGTCAAGTCATAACCGCAATTCTCTTGCAGAGAAAAACTAAATGTCAGTGTCATCGAGTAAAAGTATTCCGAGTTAAATCGAAATGTCATTATTATATATATATTGCAAGCACCCCCCTTCTTCGGAAAAAAAAAAGGAAATATCCATTGACGTATATCTCTTGGTACTTGAAAGATGATATCTTGTAAATTATAGAGGTGGTCCTTATACCCCTCCCCCTCCCCAGTAAAATATTGCCAGATATGATTCAACTGTAATAAAAGTGGGTTCCATTTTTCCACTATAATATATGTTATTTTCTATTATTATCTTTAAAAAACTAGGTTTCTAGCAAAATGGATGGTGTATACACCATTGTTGTTATTATTATTATTATTATTATTATTATATTATTATTATTATGATTATTATGATTATTATTATTATTATGATACTACTACTACTACTACTACTACTACTACTACTACTACCTACCTACCACCTTCTACCTACCTACCACACCTACCACACCTACCACCACCTCACTCATTTTCCACTTGATATATTTTTGTTAACATTGAATTTTAATCTTTTAACATTCTATATTTGGAACCCACTTTCATCTTAGAAAGAAGTGACTAATCATAAAAGGCGGAGTTACAGTTATCAAAACAGGATTCCTCTGGGGGCGGGGCCTAGAGCGTATAAAAGGCACGACATGCAGCAACTCGATACATTTCTCAGACATCTCCTGACAGTATAATATTCTTGTGCTACATTGTGATCAAGAATGGACATCATAAATCCATATGGAGGTAAGTAAAAAAAAAATAAGACACAGTATAACATATATATATATATATATATATATATATATATATATATACTGATATCTCTAACTCGATAACATATATGTTTATATAATATAAATATTTCGCTAACATATATGTTTCTATACTATAACTTTATATATATTTTAACATATACTTTCTTTACATTTTTATTTCGATAGTAATAGATATATATAAGATTATATATTGTGTGATTTATTTAACATATACTTTCTTTATATTTTTATTTCGATAGTAATATATTTTTATTTCGATAGTAATAGATATATCTAAGATTATATATTGTGTGTTTTATCTATATATGTGTATATATATATATATATATATATATATATGTAACTAATATTCGTATTTCTATATGATTCACTTTCATTGTGATCGGAATATAAACAAAACGCAAAAAAATGAAAACCGAAAAATGTAAGTCAAAAATTTTATCCACTATGCTAAACTTCTAAAAAAATTTCCGTCTGCCTAATCTCCTAGAGGAAAACTTTCACGATTAAGATTAATACAAACTTACCACGGCGCCTAACCTAAATATTTTATTTCCATTTTTAAAAAAATTACCACAGTGCCTAACCTAATTATTTTATTTCCAATTTTTTAGTGCCTAACCTAAATATTTTTTTTAGTGCCTATCCTAATTATTTTATTTCCATTTTTTTTTAGTGCCTAACCTATATATTTTATTTCCATTTTTTTTTAGTGCCTAACCTAAATATTTTATTTCCATTTTTTTTAGTGCCTAACCTAAATATTTTATTTCCATTTTTTTTAGTGCCTAACCTAAATATTTTATTTCCATTTTTTAATAATATACAATTACGAAATTCAGGTAGTGTAATATATTATAGTGAGTGAGCATAATCATGTGAGATTTTCTCGATTCGGTGTATTTTCACACTTATTTTCGAAATAACTCAATATTTCACTGAAGTTTAGCATAATGGATATAGTACTGAGGTGTATGGTTAACCTAACGAATTTTTTTTATTTTATTTTTTCTCAAAAATATGAGCTTTAATAGCACTATAATATATATATATATATATATATATATATATATATATTATAATATATATACATATAATATGAAAGCTCCTTGTATTATTTCTGAATTTCGACTTTAATTTTTTCGGTTTTCATATTTTTTTTTGCGATTTTATTTATAGTCCGATCCAACGAAAAAATTATATGAATCATATAAAAATATAAATATTAAAATTTCCCTAATTCATATGGGAGTTTTCGGCACTTAATTTTTTTTTCTTCTAGGGGATTTGATTGTAACTTAATATTCATCATAATCGGTGAAATTTTCAGAAAGAAATATCTAAATCGGTAAAATGTAATTTTTTTTCTTCTAGGGGGTTTGATTGTAACTTAATATTCATCTTAATCGGTGAAATTTTCAGAAAGAAATATCTAAATCGGTAAAATGTTTATGTTTTTAATGTTTTTAAAAAGAGACACATATTTCTAATATATATATATATAAGAGAAGTTGCCTATTATGAATTATTTGTCTAATAACAAAATTTCTGTGTAATTTAGCCTGTAAATCGGAAATTATATATATTATGTTATTTAAATATGCTTTTTATTATTAGTTAATAATTAACAATATATATTCACATATATCAATATATATATATATATATATATATATATATATATAAGTTTACAATATATGATTATTCATATATAGTAATATTATTTCGGTAATTCTATTATATGCTATTTTCATTATTAATTAACATATTTTGTAATATATGTTTTTTCATATATAGTGACATGATTTTGGTAATTCTATTATATGCTTTTTTATTATTATTCTTATCTAATATGTTATTTCGTTAATTTTAAATAGTAACAATATCATTATATCCATATTTTACAATCAACCATACCCTAACAGTGTAACCAACCATGTCCATATTCTAATAGTATTCTAATAGTTTCAGAATATATAATATCTTTTTTACTTTCAGGATGTAGCATAGGAAAATTAATAGCAAATCCATTAATACCAGAAGATGACACAATACCAACTACTAGTAAAGATGACATGTATATAGACCAATATCAGATTCCTGGAAATATACCCTCTAATTATATATTGGTTAATCAGTCACCATCAAATGATTCTTCTGATTACATATTGGTTAATCAGATACCTTCAATATCATCAAGTGATTCATTATCATCAAGTGATTCATTATCATCAAGTGATTCATCTGACACAATGAAGTATTTGTCAATAAACAAGTCTATAGATTCAGTAAACCAGTCATTAGATCCAATGTCATTGTCTAATTTAAAACATTTGACACCTATGTTAAATAAGTTGACCTCATCAATATTACAAGCTTGTTCTTCTGATCGTTTGGATAACCCCCAACAAGAACAAAGAATTCATCAGTCACTACCGCCGGTATTATCGCTGGCACCATCAAAGCAAAGATTATTAAAGATGTGTCGAGAGATAAAGTCGATATCAACATCAATAAATCAACTCACTCCTGATGAACAAATAGATATAGGACATATCTTAGTAGAAATATTACAAAATAAGATATCCATGCTTTCAGAGATATTGAATCACAATCAGCCTAAGAAACTCCCACTAAATCAACAACCACAGCAAGTAATACCATTGAATCAGCAAGTACAACAAATATCTCAACAACTACCACTACAATATCAAGCATCATCACAATTATTAGAACAACAACCATCACAACAACAACAAGCATCATATATAGACCAACAAATACCACAAGTATATCGACAAGCACCACAACAACAAGTACCACAAGTGTACCAACAAGCATTACAACGACAACAACAACAAGTACCACAATTGTACATACAAGTACCACGACGACAACAGCAAGTATCACAAGTATACCAACAAGTACCTCAACAACAACAAGCATCCCAAAAACAACATATATCAATACCAAAGAAATATAAAGTGTATCAACAATCACAAGTACCGATACTAAATCAACAAGTACTGCAAGTACCACAACAACAACAACAGGTATTACAATTACCACGAGTGCAACAGCAAGCACCGCCACAACAACAAATACTACAAATGCACCAGCAAGCACCACCACAACAACAAGTGCTACAAGTACCACAACAACAACAACAACAAGTACTACAACAAATGTCACGAGTGCAACAGCAAGCACCACCACAACAACAAATACTACAATTACCACAACAACAAGTACTACAACAAATGTCACGAGTGCAACAGCAAGCACCACCACAACAACAAATACTACAATTACCACAACAACAAGTACTACAACAAATGTCACGAGTGCAACAGCAAGCACCACCACAACAACAAATACTACAATTACCACAACAACAAGTACTACAACAAATGTCACGAGTGCAACAGCAAGCACCGCCACAACAACAAATACTACAAATGCACCAGCAAGCACCACCACAACAACAAGTGCTACAAGTACCACAACAACAAGTACTACAACAAATGTCACGAGTGCAACAGCAAGCACCACCACAACAACAAATACTACAAACACCACAACAACAACAACTATTACAATTATCACGAGTGCAACATCAAGCACCACCACATCAACAAGTACTACAAGCACCACAGCAACAGGTACCACAAAAACAACAAATATCACGAGTGCAACAGCAAGCACCACCACCACAGCAACAGGTACCACAAAAACAACAAATATCACGAGTGCAACAGCAAGCACCACCACCACAGCAACAGGTACCACAAAAACAACAAATATCACGAGTGAAACAGCAAGCACCACCACAACAACAGGTACCACAACAACAACAAGTATCACGAGTGAAACAGCAAGCACCACCACCACAACAACAGGTACCACAACAACAACAGGTATTAAAATTATCACGAGTGCAACAGCAAGCACCACCACCACATCAACAAGTACTACAAGTACCACAACAACAACAGGTACCACAACAAGTATCACGAGTGCAACAGCAAGCACCACCACAACAACCAGTACAACAACAACAACAAATATCACGAGTGCAACAGCAAGCACCACAACAAATACTACAAGTACCACAAATGAAACAGCAAACACAATACCAAATACCACTACAACAATCACAGAAGCTACAACCATCGCAACAAGTGCACCAACCATATACACAAAATAATCAACAGCAACAACAAGAAGATCTACAAAAACAACTACAAGATATTCAAGACCAAGTAATTCAAGACCAAGTAATTCATGACCAAGTAAATCAAGACCAAGTAATTCAAGACCAAGTAATTCAAGACCAAGTAATTCAGAACCAAGTAATTCAAGACCAAGTAATTCAAGACCAAGTAATTCAGAACCAAGTAATTCAAGACCAAGTAATTCAGAACCAAGTAATTCAAGACCAAGTAATTCAAGACCAAGTAATTCAGAACCAAGTAATTCAAGACCAAGTAATTCAGAACCAAGAAATTCAGAACCAAAAAATTCAGAACCAAAAAATTCAGAACCAGGATCAAGTAATTCAGGATCAAGTAACTCTGAACCAAGAAATTCAGGATCAAGTAATTCAGAACCAAGAAACAGCACAACTACCATCACTATTTGATCAACAACAATTACAACATATGCAAACTGAGCAACAACCACAATCAGAACAACACCCCTCATCTCAACAACAATCCTCATTAATAACATATATTATTGATGAAAATCCACAGGATGAAATGCCACAGGATGAAATGTCACAGGAACAGGATTTATTTAGTTTTATAAATAATAGTTTTATAGATTATGTACCAGCTTATCATAAACCATATGGGGGAGAAAATAAACAGGTTTCTCATTCTTCTTATAAACGATCATCCAACTCAATAAATGTCACTCCTCAAAAAAAAAAAAAAAATTCATAATGATAGTGGTGATAATATTGAAAAAAAAAAAAATTATAATAGTGGTGATAATATTGAGGAAAATATTGAAGAGCTGCTCAGTAATAACATTGATATTGAAATGCTTTTCAATATAAAAAACCGAGATGATCAGAAAGGTGAAGGATCTGATGAAAAAGCTGGAGGACTTAATAAAGGTAGTGGCTATAGTAGTAAAGGTAGTAAATGTGGTTATAGTGATGAAGGTAGTAAATTTGGTCATAGTGGTAAAGGTAGTGGTCATAGTGGTAAAGGTAGTAGTCATAGTGGTAAAGGTAGTGGTCATAGTGGTAAAGGTAGTGGTCATAGTGATGAAGGTAGTAAATTTGGTCATAGTGGTAAAAGTAGTGGTCATAGTGGTGAAGGTAATGGTTATAGTGATGAAGGTAGTAAATTTGGTCATAGTGGTAAAGGTAGTGGTCATAGTGGTAAAGGTAGTGGTCATAGTGGTGAAGGTAGTGGTCATAGTGGTGAAGGTTGTGGTCATAGTGATGAAGGTAGTAAATTTGCTCATAGTGGTGAAGGTAGTGGTCATAGTGGTGAAGGTAGTAAATGTGGTCATAGTGGTGAAGGTAGTGGTTATAGTGGTGAAGGTAGTAAATGTGGTCATAGTGGTGAAGGTAGTGGTCATAGTGGTGAAGGTAGTGGTTATAGTGGTGAAGGTAGTAAATGTGGTCATAGTGGTGAAGGTAGTGGTCATAGTGGTGAAGGTAGTGGTCATAGTGGTGAAGGTAGTGGTCATGATTCAGGTCATGATTCAGATGATAGTAATGATGATTATGAAAATGATGATAATGAAGAAGAAAGTGACAATGATAGTAGTGATGATAATAGTAGTGATGATGATGGCACCACTTCCAATTTTACTATTCAGTTTAAACAGGGGGATAATGGGAATGATATCCAAGAATATATAGATAATCCTATTATGATGGCATGGGCTAATAAAGCTGAAGTAAATGATGCAATTGAGCTTCACAAGAAACGAAAGAAATATGCCGAAGATACATGCCTTACGGATATATTTTCAGCATGCCCGATACATCTGAATGGTTTCCACTATGATAACTGTAAATGTAATCCTAGAATTATTAAGAATAGTGTGTTTGTTACTAAGGATGATAATGATTATTGGGAAAAAGCTGGCACAAGAAAGAAATTCTTCAAGCATTTTCAGAATAATATTGTAATAGACGAGTTTGTTAATATGGAAAGTAATGTAGCTACAACAGTCGAAAAACTCAGATCGATGTTACGTGAACTGATGGCACCCTTTTTCAACAAGATTTTGAATAATATTAACAAGATGAAACGGGATAGGAATCGTATCAGTAATGAAAAAATTAAAAAGAAAATAATAAACTCGGATACTCGCAATAAGTGGGACACTGCATATCCGTCAATAGATGATAACTTTGACAGGGAATATCCCTTCAAAAATATTTATAGATTTAAGAATATTGATGACTATATACCCACTGTTCATATACAGAATATCAGTGTTATAAAGTGTATTATTACACTTCTCATTACACCATCAAATTTTACAGAAGTGTATACTCCCTCATCAAGGGAACTGAAAAGTATCTCTAATAAAAAATTGATTAAAAGTAAAGATGATAGCATGATTACGGAAGCAATTTATTGTATATTATTTGTCATATTTCGTCACATGTCATATGGGAATATAGGTAAGTCAAATGGAAATTCAACGCAAAGCCGTAAGTTGAAGAAAAGCCGTAATAGTATCCCGGCAAATCCCATTTATCAAGTCATGATTGATTATAGTTTAGTTGATCCTTCTTATTCTGGCAGATATAAGAAGATTATACATAATCCATTGACACTGGTATATAGGGATAGAGGAAATAATCATGAAGATATGTTTCAATTAAAAAAATAGTGTATCTCTATGTGGAAAATATGGTAATCTTAAAATAGTACCTGGGAACTGTTCTAAATTAGAAAACTTTTTTCTATATAATGTTAACCATATTCAATTGCAGATTTCAATAAATGAGAGTGATAAACGACATGTAAGCAATGCGGAGAGTAATGCTATCAAAGAGAATGCTTTCTTTACAAAAGGGTTATCTTACAGCTCTTATGTTTGTAATTCTCGTCAAGATATTTTAGGTATAATACCTATGTATGAATTTGCCTCACTTTTCAATGAAACTACAAAGTATTTTGCTAGATATTATGATGATAAAAAGTCAGAGATTAATGGAAGGATGTCATGTTCTCAGATGCTGAAATTGATTCTAAAAAGCACAGCCAGAATACTGACCTATAATGGATATGCTTGGAGTTTTTGTCCTACTTTTCTTCGATATGAAGAAAAGGCGGACAATAACTCCAATATCCGATATAAAATGTTGAAAATGTTATATGGAGAAAAGATATCTGGTAAAATTTATAGAGTCAATGATGATAATTTATCATCAAATAATATATATAGAAGAAAACGGAATTAATATTAAAGCCTAAAAAAAGAATGGCAAGATAACCGGTGACTGATTCATATATAGTTGGGGAAAATGGTACAAGAGTTATGGAAATGGTAATTTTTAATGTTTCATATATAATATATATATCGAGTGATATATATACTATATTTACTCTTATATCAATATATCGATATACTTTATTGATATCAAACAAAAATGACAAAATCATACAGTTAAACACTGATCCTTATAATGATCACTCTACTCTAACGAATATTGAAAGAAAGAGATGATTCAAAATCTAGTAACTAGGTTAAAACCGTAAAATATTAATAAATATATATAATAAATATATGGTGTAATATTGGATAATATAATATAAACATATAAAATATATATATTATTTTTAAATGATATAACACTCGGAAATATATTGTTATATACTCAGAAATATAATTATTTTTATTTTAATAGTTGATGTCAACATGACTTACTGGATATAGTCACAATAATCTACCATAAACAATAAATGAACCAGGAATCAAATGAATAAACGACCGGACTTATTTGTTAATGTAAGTCATATTATGATATTAAATTGTAAATGATAAATATAAATATTTGAATAATAATTATAAATGGTATATTATGTATAAATATCCTTTAGGATAATATTCGATTTCATGTTTAATTTTTATTTCGTACATAAATTCCATTTACTTAACCCGTGATGAATGAGGAAACTATTCCATCCTGTGATAAATGGTAAGTACATAGAATATAATATTTGACTAACAACTAGTTGTAATTTTTGTAATTAATCATATATCTCAGCATTATCTCTCAATAATCATAAAGAAAAGAAAAAAAAACCGGGAAAAATTAGATCAAGGAAAAATATACAACGCAAAGAATCAAACATAATGAAGCTAACTTCACCTTTAATCTCTCAATCTGTGACAAGTAATTTAATATATACAATCACACAATCTTCAACTTAACTTTATATCAATCATTCTCATATAAATATATATAACTATAATATATATATATATAAATATATATATAATATATATATATAATATATATATATATATATATATATATATATAGATATACTAAAATATATAAATATATATATATAATATATATATATATAATATATAAATATATATATATATATAATATATATATATATATATATATATAATAATAATATATAAATATAATCTATAATATATATATATATTATATATATATATATATATATATATATATCAATATATAATAATATATAATATATCTATAAATATATATATATATAAAAATAACTAATATATATAAATATAATAATATATATATAATAAAAAATATATATATATATATATATATATATATATATATAAATATATATATATATAATTATATATTTAAAATTAATAATATAATATATATATCTATATATATATATATATATATTAAATATAAATATATATTATATATATATATATAATATATATTATATATATATATATATATATATATATATATATATAATATATATAATATCTATATATATCTATATAAAAAATATATAAACATATATCTATATATATATATATATCTATATATTATTATATATATATCATATAAATATATATAATATATATATATCTATATATATATATTATTATATATATATATATCTAAATATATATATATATTATATAATAAACTAAACTATATATATATATATATATATTTAACTATATATATATATATATATATATAAATATATATAAATATATCTATATATATATATATATATATATATATATAGTAATAGATAATATATAGTATATATATAATATATATAAAAAATATAATATAAACATAAATATTATATTAAATAATAATTAGACTATATATATATAACTATATCTATCATATATATAACTATCTATATAAATAATATATATATATAAATATCTATACTAACTATATATATAAATATAAAGAAAAGGATAGATATAAAGGTTTAAAGTTGAAAGATAGTATTGTTTTATAGAAAATTACACTTGTCACAGATTGAGAGAAAAAAGTAAAAAGATAATGATTATTGAGAGCCTAAAGCTAAGTAATGATTTAATACAAAAATTACACAAGTGTTAGTCAAATATTATATTCTATAGTACTTACCAGTATCACAGATGAAGTGTCTTACCCATTCATCACGGATATAAATGGATATACTGTACGAAATAAAAATAACATGAGATAGATAATATCCTAAATGATTCTTTATTACAAAAATAACATTATAATTATTATATCAATATTATATTCTATCATACATCTAAATATCATAATATACTTACCATCTAAAAATAAGTCGGTCGTATATCTCATTTTGATTCCCCTGATCAGTATTGTTTAGGTAGAATATTGTGACTAATCCCAGATAATCATCGTTACATCACCTAAAAAATCAAATAAATATATTTCTCGAGATATATAACCAATACTTTCTCGAGGTTATATCCATAAAACACTAATATAGTACATATATGATTTATATTAATTATCCAATAAAACCATATATTTATATATATATATATAATAATTTACGGTAAAAACTTAGTTACCTAGATTTTCGAATCATCTCCTTTCCTTTCAATATTCTTAGATGATCATTAAACATTATCCAGTTTTATACTGTATTATTTTGTCATTTTTATCTTGATATCAATAAAGTATAACGTATATGGATATCAATATAATTATATAATATATATCACCTCGATATATATAAGTATAATGACAACATTCAAATACCATTTCCATAACTATATACCATTTTCCACAACTATATATTGAATCATCACCGGTATCAATGCCAATCTTCTTTTACGTCTTCTAATATTAATTCGTTTCACTTTCTATATATATATGTGATAAATTATCATCATTGACCTATAAATTTTACAATAATCTTTTCTCCATATAACATTTTCACTTTTTATATCGAATTGGAGTTATTGTCCGCCTTTTCTTCATATCGAAGAAAAGTAGACAAAAACTCCAAGCAAATCCATTAGAGGTAGTATTCTGCTGTGCTTTTTAGAATCAATTCAGCTCTGAGAACATGACATCCTTCCATTAATCTCTGCTTTTTTTATCATCATAATATCAACAAAACGTTTGTAGTTTCATTGAAAGTGAGGCAAATTCATACAAGGTATGTATACCGAAAATATCTGACGAGATTTTACAAACCATAAGAGCTGTAAGATAACCCTTATGTAAAGAAAGCATTCTCTTTGATAGCAATACTCTCCGCATTGCTGTACATGTCGTTTATCACTCTCATTTATTGAATCCCTGCAATTGAATCATGTTAACATATATATAGAAAAAGAGTTTTGCTAATTAGACATTCCCAGTACTATTTAAGATTACCATATTTTTCCACATAGAGATACACTATTTAATTGGAAACATAGCTTTCATATTATTTCTCTATCCCATATACCATGTCAATGATTAGTATATCTTTCTTATATTCTGCAGAATATGAAGATCAACTAAACTATAATCAATCCTGACTTATATTGGGATTTGCCGATACTATTACGGCTTTTCTTCAACTTACGGCTTTGCGTTGATTTCCATTTGACTTACCCTAATTCCCATATGAATGATGAGAAAAATATGACAAATAATAACAATAAATTGCTTCCTAATCATGCTATCCATCTTTACTTTTAATCAATTTTTTATTAAGATATCTTTTTCAGTTCCCTTGATGCGGAAGTATACACTTCTGTAAAATTTGATGGAGTAATGAAAGTTAATAACATCTTTATAACACTGATATTCTGTATATGACAGTGGTAAGATAGTCCAATCAATATTCCTTAAATCTATAAATATTTTTTTGAAGGGATATTCCCTTCCAAAGTTATCATCTAATACGGATATGCAGTGTCCCACTTATTGCGAGTATCCGATTTTATTATTTTCTTTTTAATATTTCATTACTGATACGATTCCATCCCGTTTCATCTTGTTTAATATTATTCAAAATCTTTTTGAAAAAGGGTTGCCATCAGTCACGTAACATGACTGATTTTCGACTGTTGTAGCTACATTAGCTTCCATATTAACAACTCTCTATTACAATATTATTTCCAGAAAATGCTTAAAGAATTTCTTTCTTGGTGCCACTTTTTCCCAATAAGCATATCATCCTTAGTAACAAACACACAATTCTAAGAAATTCTAGGATTAACATTTACAGTTATCATAGTGGAAACCACTCAATGTATCGGCATGCTAAAATTATATCCCGTAAGGCTGTATCTTCGGCATATTTTCTTCGTTTCTTGTGAAGCTCAATTGCACATTTAACTTCAGCTTTATTAGCCCATGCCATCATAATAGGATTTTATCATATATTCCTTGGATATCATTCCCATTATCCCCCCTGTTTAAACTGAATAGTAAAATTGAAGTGTGCCATCATCATCACTACTATTATCATCACTACTATCATTGTCACTTTCTTTCTTCATTATCATCATTTTTCATAATTCATCATTACTAGCATATGAATCATGACCTGAATCAGACCACTACTTCACCACTATGACCACTACTTCACCATAGACCGCCCCCACTACCTTCACCACCTATGACCACATTTTTACTACCTTCACCACGATAACCACTACCTTCACCACTATAACCACTACCTTCACCACTATGAACCACATTTACTACATTCACCACTATGACCACTACCTTCACCACTATGACCAAAATTTACTACTTCAACACTATGACCACAACCTTTCACCACTATGACCACCTACCTTCACCACTATGACCCCTACTTTACCACTATGACCACTACCTTTACACTTATGACCAAATTTACTACCTTCATCACTATGACCACGACTTTTTACCACTCAGGACCACGACCTTTACCACTATGACCAAATTTACACCTTTCATCACTAATACCACTACTTTTACCACGATGACCACTACTTCACCACTAGACCACTACCCTTTACCACTATGACCTCTACCTTTTCCACAAGGACTACTACCTTACCACTATGACCACTACCTTTGTACACTATGACCAAATTTACTACCTTCATCACTATTACCACATTACTACCTTTACTACTATAGCCACTACCTTTATTAAGCCTCCACTTTTTCATCAATCCTTCACCTTTCTGATCATCTGTTTTTTTTAAATTGAAAAGCTTTCA
>NW_025918287.1:0-38908 GCF_019202785.1 Penaeus chinensis
AAAAAAGTAAATATATAAATATGTAAACATGCATAAAAATATAAATATATAAATATACATGTACAAACATATAAATACTCAACTGCATAGATATACTACCATATAAATATATAAAACTATGAAATATAAAATATAAATCTATGAATGTATAAATATGCCAAACTATGAAAACATTAATACATAAATATATGAACACCCAAATATATAACCATATGAATATATATATACATATATATACATATATCCATATATACATACATACATAAACATACATGCATACATACATATATACACACACATACATACGCATACATACACACATACATACATACACATAAACACACAGGAATATGAACATACAAATATACACCAATACACATATGCGACTACATAAGTATACCGATATACAACTATACATACACACCAATATACAACCACCTAAACAAATACTCACGTGAAACTAAAAAACGGAAATATCAATCTGTAAATATATAAACATATATAAATACCCACATGTAGGATATATAAGAGAGAGGGAAAGGATATATAAGAGATGCGCCCGGGCGGGGTGTGTGTAGCGTCCCCTCGTTCCCGGGCGGGGTGCTCGTGGCGTCCCCTCATTCCCTTCTACTGTCAACATCTAACGTTGGGTTAGGTAGATGTAAAACCAAAAAAACATAAATACAGATAAAAACAGTAGATATATACAAGTACAAATAAATAAAAAAGGAAGCATATATACACACACACATATATACGAACCCTGAATATATAACTATATGAATACATGTATACACACATATACATACGCACACATACATATACAAATATATCCATATATATATATACATATACACACACATACATACACACATACACACACATACATATACACTTACATACACATATAAATACGCAGGAATATGAACATACAAATATACACCCATACACATATGAATAAGTAAATACAAAGGTGTAAATACCCGAGTATCTACATACGTAGATATACGTAAATCCATCAAAACATACCCATACATATACAAATGATAAACATGTATATATAAATACACCCATATATACTTATACATACATATATACGCATACACACACACGCACACACTTATATATGTATATACCTATACATACACATACATAGCACCCGGGCTGGGTTTGGCGTCCCCTCGTTCCTGGGCGGGGTGCGTGTAGCGTCCCCTCGTTCCCGTCTATTGTCAGCACCTTTCTGTGCTTAAACAACGTTTCTTTCATTATGTGAAGACTTATCCCCGAGCAGAGGGGAGGGGAACTCTGCTCTTACCAGTTTCTCTGCAATTGTCTTACCCTTTCTCCATGCTATCATGGGTGGTGGGCCTCTTAGTCTGTTTTCCCAAGGGGTGTCTATGGCATTTTCCTGCGCCCATTCCCAGATTTTGTTAATTGACCTGCGTAACTGGCCTGCTATATTTTGAGAATAAAGCATGGGAAAGATTATTCTGTTTAAAAGTTCTTTCTCCTTCACATGCAGGAGTGTATCTCTCGGTATTCCTTCAAGCCTTACCATTGCCTCTTTGAGGATCTTCTCACTGTATCCTCTTTCCCTGAAAAAATTAACCATTTCTTTCAGGGCTCCCTCTAAAAGATCAGGGTCGCTCACAATTCTCTTCACCCTGATTCCTTGTGAGAAGGGGAGACTTTTCTTAAGATTTGGGTGGTGGCTAGAATGAAAATGCAAGTATTGGTGCGTGTTTGAAGGTTTATGGAACACTGTTGTCTGCAGGAAGCCGTCCTTGTCTACATACACCATAGTATCTAGAAAAGGTAATCTGTTTTTGTCAAATTCAACCGTAAATTTCAGATCTGGGTGGAACTGGTTAAGCTCTCTGTAGTATTCCTGCAGGTCTTCCTCTGTGCCCCGAAACACTCCAAAAATGTCGTCGATGTATCTATAGAAAAACTCTGGTTGTTTTCTCAACTTTTTCCTCTTTTTTTCAATACTCACGTGCACAAAAATTTCTGCTACTGCCACAGACACTGAGGCTCCAATCGCTGTGCCTTTCATCTGTTGGTAGTACTTACTATCAAATCTCAGTAGGGTCCCTGAAAGGATGTGTTTAATCCCTTCTTGTATTAGGTAAGGGGGAGGGGCAGTTATGTTGTATAATTCCTTCAACCTTCCTTGTATATACCCAAAGTTCTTTTCGTAAAAGTTCGCCACAACCCATGCTGCTTCCTCCTGTGGAATAGAGGGGTAAAGGGACACAATGTCGAAGGAGAAGAGGTAGGTTTCTCCCTCCAGTTTCGGTGCTTCTTTAAGCTTCCCTAAAAAATGGGTTGTGTCCTTCAGTCTTTCTGGAAGAAGGTCTAACAACGGGGAGAGGAAAGTAGTTAGTAGTCTGTCTACTGGTCTCGTAGGCGCACAGCATCCACTGAGTACAGGCCTGCCTGGCCAAGTTCCCAAATCCTCATCTATTTTTTTGTGAGTTTTTGGGAGGATGTACCAATGGGGAATACTTGGCTTATGGGCCAACAGGGCGTCTCTTTGTGCTGCTGTAAAACTAAATCTTTTTCTTGTTGGTGCGTCTAGACAGTAGAATCTGCCTACTAAAACTCTGCTTTCTGTCTCCACTCTCTGCAACTCTTCCTGTGGGTTGGGTAGAGGTTTGTAAGTATTTATGTCTCTAAGGTGTGCCTGTCCCATGGCTCTATAGTTTTCTGTCCTGAGAACTACCAAAGCACCATCCTTATCTGCTTTTTTTATTATTATGTTTTCGTCTGTTCTCAGTTCTTCTAGAGCTCTAATCTCATCCCTTGTTAGGTTTGGTCTTAATTTCCTCTTGCTTGCCTGTATGACTCGGGACTCTTCTTCTTTTAATTTATCTTTTAAACCTGGCATTTTTCTAGGGGGACCAGTATATCTTTTCATCCCTGGGAGTTGGGGGGGTAGATTTGTTTTGTTTGTTCTTAGTGGGGGGGCCAAACCTGGGGTTAGGGATGCTGAGAATCTTGAGTTCATCTCATTTTCAAGATTCTCCAAAGAAGTGGTTAGATTCAAAAGTAAGGGGCGGGGGGAGGGGGGGCCCAAGACAAAGGATCTGCCTTTACATAGGACTGATCTCTGTGCCTGCGTGAGGGGGATCTCCGAAACTACCGATTCCATCCCTGCTGCCCATTTCCTTCTCTTAGCCACCATCCTTCTCCTCTTTCCCCTTGACCCCATTGGGTGCCTTCTCTTCTTATTCTCATCTGGTCCCTTACCTCGGGGTATGGGTCTCTCCTTTGGGGCCTCCCATAACTTGTTCCCTGACCTTTCTTGTATTGGATCCCTGACTCTACCACCCCTGGCATCTGAGGGCCTAGCTCTCTTCCTATGTTCCTGTCCTCTCTCCCAAAATATCTTCTGTTTCCATATTCTCTCCTGTACTCCCTCCTGTTTCCAAAACCCTGCCCTGTTTTCTGGCCTCCTGTTCCCCTGTACCAAACCCGTTTCCTCTGGTATCCTTGGGGGCAGTGTGGAGGAGGGGGACGTGCAGGTGGGGCAATTTGGGGTAGGAGAGGGGGAGGTGGGTGAGATGGGCGAGGGGGAGGGGGGTGAGGCGGACGCCGGGGAGGGGGGTGGGGGTAAAAAGGGCGAGGGGGAGGGTGGGAAGGGCGCATGGGGGTGGTGTGGGGTTGGTGAGAGGTGTAGGGGTGAGGTGGGCGAGGGGGGTGGGAAGGCGGGGGAAGGATGTGGGTTGGGTGGGGAGGGGGTGGAAGGTGAGGATGGGGAGGTGGGGGAAAAAACTCACTTCCTATTCTTGTTTTTCCTTGATTCCTCTTCCTAGGTCTCCTGTTTTTCATTCTGTTAAACTTATTTCCTTTCTCCCTTGTTGCATGCTCCCTGAGTGCCTGCCATGTATGTGGGTTCTCTTTTTCAGCGTCTTCTCTTAAAAGATGTTCTTTCTCTTTCTGAGGAGGGGGAGGTTTTATTTTTTCCAAGAAAATACTTTCCATTCTGTTAACTACTCCCACTACTCTATCTATAAGGGCATGGCAAGCTTCCAGTCTGTCTCCTTGGGCTGGGGTGGGGGCTGTGTCCAGGGAGGCCTCTAAAGGCAAAAGGAGATCTGAGACCAGGGAACCATTGAAATTAAAAGGGTCCTCTCCTTGGGGTGGGGGGGTTCTTTGAGCCAACTCCAAAAGGGGGGTGAGGTTGGGGGTACGCTCCCCTGTGGCCGTTGCCCCTGATGGATTGTTAGGAATGTTCTCCTCTGTTCCATCATCCTTCTCTTCAGACTGGGGTTGGGGTCCCTCCTGGGGGGTAAGGTTCTCTACAGGCTGGGGTTGGGGTACCTCCTGGGGGGTAAGGTTCTCAAGAGACTGGGGTTGGGGTACCTCCTGGGGGGTAAGGTTCTCAAGAAAAGGAGAGGAAAGGGGGCTATCTTCATGTAGGGGGGAGGGGAAAACAACCCTCCCTGGGTTTTGGGGGGTACTTATCTTATGGGGTTTTATCGGTTCTCGACATAGATTTAGAATTTCTTCCTCTTCCTTTGTTAAACTAGACTCTTTCCTTATGTAACTTAGAAGGGGTACTTCTTCTTCAAATATATATGATACTTCTTTTGGGGGGTTCTTTTCTTTCATGTTCCCAGTTCCTTTTTTATAAGCTTTGTTTGTTATGTTTCTATATGTGTCTGGGAATCTGTCCCTGATCTCTAGTTTTAAGTTTATTATTTCAGCCCGCAGTTGAATTGCCTCGGCCCTGAGATTTGCTGCTACAAGGCCTTGCCATTGTCTTGCAGCATCCGACCAAATTTGTTCACCTAGTTCAATCAACCATCTAGGGGGGAGGGCTTTAGTGGGGCTGGGGATGTCTGTTACTATTGTTTTACATATCCCTGAGATCTCTCTAGCTTCACTCTTGTCACATAGGTCCAGGTACTGTAAACATATGGCCTCTTTTCTGAATAAATTTGTCAGTATATGGAATTCTGTTAATCCTCTATCTCTGTCTCTCACTCTATGTGACTCCAAATATGCACATTCATCTTCAAAAGGGTCTTCGGGGTGTCCTATTCTAGTCCTTTGTTCTGACAGGATGTGTATCAAAGGAGAAGCTTCAATAGCTTTATTTCCTTTTACCCATGCATCTGGGTGGTTCCATCCTCCTGGGAGGGATTGTATTAAGACTCTTTTTCTATCCTCTAGCTCACTAAATTCCCTCTTGTCCCTTGGTGACCCTCTTTCCCTGTGGTGGGAAGGTCCTATCTCTCTAAAAGGTCCGCTTATCCCTGGGAGGGCCTCTTCCCATTCTCTATCAATTTCTTTATGGTTTCCCTTTGATTCCTCTCTCAGTTGTTTCCTTGTTGAAACCATCTTGTACTAAGGGAACTGACCACTGTTAAAACCTGTATAAGCCTCGGTATCAAATGACAACTACTCAGTCTCCTACTATTTCTTGTTCACTGATCTAATGGGTTATCAGACTTTTACATCCACACCTTGCTAGTCCTGTCATTGATTTTTAGGCACTTCTATACGGATACATTCTACTCTGACTGTACTGTTGGGGATTTTTTCCTTTGATAACTGGTTTCCACCCTCTTCTTCCAAGACCAACACCCGACTCTTTATAAAAAACCGTTCATTGCCCAGGGAAGCTATCACGAACACACTTATTTCTGATACATTTAATTCAGCTGAATTAATTGTAAAGTCGGTCTACTTATCTGTGTGTTTGGTTCCTTCTGGGTTTCTGTCTGAGGAGGCTTGTAGCTCCTGTCGGTCTTTTATAAAAGCGAAAGAAAAATGGGGCTTGTTGGAAGGGTCCACTGGGAGCCTTTTCTATGGCTTGTATAATGTCCAGTTATCACTTATGCACTGGGTACCAACATAACTTATGCACAGAACACAGAGCACAAAAAACACCACAATTACACACGTTCACAGGAAATACAATAAAAACACTCATATCACTTAAACTACAGTAAATCCAGACACGAGCGCTTTCGGCCTACATGGCCTCATCAGGTGTCAGCTGGGTGCTTACTGACTCTTTATTGATCAGGCATACAAATTTATACCTATCTAACGAGTTGTGAATAAGCGACATGGAAAGGTATTCCTGTGTGGGACCCTGTATCCTCGGTCCTCAGTATTGATCATTTGGGGGACTAGGAGAGGCCGTTTCTCTGGGAGCCCATGTGTCCTAGTTCCTCCTGCCTGTGTGGTGTCAAGGGGAGGTTTGCTTTTCTCTGGATAGACCGTCTGTGCTTTGATTTTTGCCATTATATGGACTGTATCTAAACCAACCTCCTTTTTATCATAAAACAAAGGCCTGAACAAAACACACTGGAAACAACAGGAGCCCTTCTCATGGGGGCTACTCTTGGTCAGGGAGGGTAGGTTAGGTTGGTGTTTCTTGTCCCGTTCACAACTGTTGTTCCTGTGTGCTTGTCTTCCCTATTCTTGATTTATAGGAGACTGGTTCTTAACACATGTGCTATCCTTGAGAACCTCTCAGAGGGGGATTGATTTTCTATTTTCTATTTCTTTCTCACTCATAAACACCGTATATCTCATCCCTTACATAGTGTTCAAAACTAAATATATATCTATCGAAGAGTTATCTGCTATAAAACCTCAAAACAACGAGAGGATTGTGTGATATATTCATAATATATCTTATAACATGGTAGCACTCATAGAACCTCGACTATCAACATACAAATAAAATATAGATAAAATACAACCATTACACAACATATATGTATATATACTACATATATACATACAGACTAGATTTAAAACCAACTACATAACCATATACATAACAACCTCTACATATGAAAATCTACATCTATTCAAAACTATACAAAAAACAAGAAAACACATGCAAAATAAAACCAAATACTAAAAAAACACCTACACATACAACCACATCTACAAACCTAAATAAACATATGAAAGTATGGATATATAAATATACGAAAGTGTAAATATCCAAAAAAGGAAAAATTCATATATATACATACACAAATATATGAAAATATGAACAACCAAATATATAAATATATAGATGTACCACTAGATAGGTACACAGATCCAAAGTATAAGAATATATAAAAATAAAGTACACCCGGGCGGGGTGTGTGTGGCGTCCCCTCGTTCCTGGGAGGGGTGCGTGTAGCGTCCCTTCGTTCCCTTCTACTGTCAATACCTTGCTGCAACTACATAAAATACAAATATATACCAATATAAATATAAATATGGAAAAACATAAAAGGGAAAATAAATAATTATATGAAAACTCAGAGATACCTCCCTACAAAAACTATAAAAGTAAATACATCAATATACCAATATACAAACATATAAATACATAAATGCATACACACATATAAATACACCAATGCATACAACCATATAAATACATAAATGCATACACACACGTAAATACATAAATGTATACAAATATATAAATACACAAATGTATACAAATATATAAATACATAAATGCACACAACCATATAGATACATAAATGTACACTAGTAAATATATATACTAATGTATACACATATATATACAAAATACATACACATACATATACATATATACACACACACATACATACATATATATATATACATATACATATATATATATACATATACATACACATATACACATATATACATATACATACACATACACATACATACATATACACAAAAAATATATATATATATACATATACACAAAAAATATATATATAATATATATATACACATAATTACAAAAAAAATATATATATACACATACACCAAAACATAAAAATATAAATGCAAAAGTACATAAAAAAAGAAATATATATATGAATAAGGAAATATATAACCACAAACATATATATACACACATAAGTATGCAATTACATGATATGTAAAAAACCTACATATATATATATATACCGACATACACACATACATAAAAGGAGAGATACACAGATACAAATATATACTACATAGAAAATATAAATATATATATATATATATAAATTATGCGCCCGGGCGGGGTGTGTAGCGTCCCCTCGTTCCTGGGCGGGGTGTGGGGAGCGTCCCCTCATTCCCTTCTACTGTCAACATCTATCGTTTTTTTTAAAAAAACGTTTCTCCTCCATTTCTAAAGGTGGGTTAGGTAGATGTAAAACCAAAAAACCATAAAACAGATAAGAGAAGGAGATATATAAATGTACAAACATATAAATATGTAAGCACTTAAAAAAGTGTAAACAGATAAAAAGGTAAAAATGTAAACCCATAAAAAAGTAAATATATAAATATGTAAACATGCATAAAAATATAAATATATAAATATACATGTACAAACATATAAATACTCAACTGCATAGATATACTACCATATAAATATATAAAACTATGAAATATAAAATATAAATCTATGAATGTATAAATATGCCAAACTATGAAAACATTAATACATAAATATATGAACACCCAAATATATAACCATATGAATATATATATACATATATATACATATATCCATATATACATACATACATAAACATACATGCATACATACATATATACACACACATACATACGCATACATACACACATACATACATACACATAAACACACAGGAATATGAACATACAAATATACACCAATACACATATGCGACTACATAAGTATACCGATATACAACTATACATACACACCAATATACAACCACCTAAACAAATACTCACGTGAAACTAAAAAACGGAAATATCAATCTGTAAATATATAAACATATATAAATACCCACATGTAGGATATATAAGAGAGAGGGAAAGGATATATAAGAGATGCGCCCGGGCGGGGTGTGTGTAGCGTCCCCTCGTTCCCGGGCGGGGTGCTCGTGGCGTCCCCTCATTCCCTTCTACTGTCAACATCTAACGTTGGGTTAGGTAGATGTAAAACCAAAAAAACATAAATACAGATAAAAACAGTAGATATATACAAGTACAAATAAATAAAAAAGGAAGCATATATACACACACACATATATACGAACCCTGAATATATAACTATATGAATACATGTATACACACATATACATACGCACACATACATATACAAATATATCCATATATATATATACATATACACACACATACATACACACATACACACACATACATATACACTTACATACACATATAAATACGCAGGAATATGAACATACAAATATACACCCATACACATATGAATAAGTAAATACAAAGGTGTAAATACCCGAGTATCTACATACGTAGATATACGTAAATCCATCAAAACATACCCATACATATACAAATGATAAACATGTATATATAAATACACCCATATATACTTATACATACATATATACGCATACACACACACGCACACACTTATATATGTATATACCTATACATACACATACATAGCACCCGGGCTGGGTTTGGCGTCCCCTCGTTCCTGGGCGGGGTGCGTGTAGCGTCCCCTCGTTCCCGTCTATTGTCAGCACCTTTCTGTGCTTAAACAACGTTTCTTTCATTATGTGAAGACTTATCCCCGAGCAGAGGGGAGGGGAACTCTGCTCTTACCAGTTTCTCTGCAATTGTCTTACCCTTTCTCCATGCTATCATGGGTGGTGGGCCTCTTAGTCTGTTTTCCCAAGGGGTGTCTATGGCATTTTCCTGCGCCCATTCCCAGATTTTGTTAATTGACCTGCGTAACTGGCCTGCTATATTTTGAGAATAAAGCATGGGAAAGATTATTCTGTTTAAAAGTTCTTTCTCCTTCACATGCAGGAGTGTATCTCTCGGTATTCCTTCAAGCCTTACCATTGCCTCTTTGAGGATCTTCTCACTGTATCCTCTTTCCCTGAAAAAATTAACCATTTCTTTCAGGGCTCCCTCTAAAAGATCAGGGTCGCTCACAATTCTCTTCACCCTGATTCCTTGTGAGAAGGGGAGACTTTTCTTAAGATTTGGGTGGTGGCTAGAATGAAAATGCAAGTATTGGTGCGTGTTTGAAGGTTTATGGAACACTGTTGTCTGCAGGAAGCCGTCCTTGTCTACATACACCATAGTATCTAGAAAAGGTAATCTGTTTTTGTCAAATTCAACCGTAAATTTCAGATCTGGGTGGAACTGGTTAAGCTCTCTGTAGTATTCCTGCAGGTCTTCCTCTGTGCCCCGAAACACTCCAAAAATGTCGTCGATGTATCTATAGAAAAACTCTGGTTGTTTTCTCAACTTTTTCCTCTTTTTTTCAATACTCACGTGCACAAAAATTTCTGCTACTGCCACAGACACTGAGGCTCCAATCGCTGTGCCTTTCATCTGTTGGTAGTACTTACTATCAAATCTCAGTAGGGTCCCTGAAAGGATGTGTTTAATCCCTTCTTGTATTAGGTAAGGGGGAGGGGCAGTTATGTTGTATAATTCCTTCAACCTTCCTTGTATATACCCAAAGTTCTTTTCGTAAAAGTTCGCCACAACCCATGCTGCTTCCTCCTGTGGAATAGAGGGGTAAAGGGACACAATGTCGAAGGAGAAGAGGTAGGTTTCTCCCTCCAGTTTCGGTGCTTCTTTAAGCTTCCCTAAAAAATGGGTTGTGTCCTTCAGTCTTTCTGGAAGAAGGTCTAACAACGGGGAGAGGAAAGTAGTTAGTAGTCTGTCTACTGGTCTCGTAGGCGCACAGCATCCACTGAGTACAGGCCTGCCTGGCCAAGTTCCCAAATCCTCATCTATTTTTTTGTGAGTTTTTGGGAGGATGTACCAATGGGGAATACTTGGCTTATGGGCCAACAGGGCGTCTCTTTGTGCTGCTGTAAAACTAAATCTTTTTCTTGTTGGTGCGTCTAGACAGTAGAATCTGCCTACTAAAACTCTGCTTTCTGTCTCCACTCTCTGCAACTCTTCCTGTGGGTTGGGTAGAGGTTTGTAAGTATTTATGTCTCTAAGGTGTGCCTGTCCCATGGCTCTATAGTTTTCTGTCCTGAGAACTACCAAAGCACCATCCTTATCTGCTTTTTTTATTATTATGTTTTCGTCTGTTCTCAGTTCTTCTAGAGCTCTAATCTCATCCCTTGTTAGGTTTGGTCTTAATTTCCTCTTGCTTGCCTGTATGACTCGGGACTCTTCTTCTTTTAATTTATCTTTTAAACCTGGCATTTTTCTAGGGGGACCAGTATATCTTTTCATCCCTGGGAGTTGGGGGGGTAGATTTGTTTTGTTTGTTCTTAGTGGGGGGGCCAAACCTGGGGTTAGGGATGCTGAGAATCTTGAGTTCATCTCATTTTCAAGATTCTCCAAAGAAGTGGTTAGATTCAAAAGTAAGGGGCGGGGGGAGGGGGGGCCCAAGACAAAGGATCTGCCTTTACATAGGACTGATCTCTGTGCCTGCGTGAGGGGGATCTCCGAAACTACCGATTCCATCCCTGCTGCCCATTTCCTTCTCTTAGCCACCATCCTTCTCCTCTTTCCCCTTGACCCCATTGGGTGCCTTCTCTTCTTATTCTCATCTGGTCCCTTACCTCGGGGTATGGGTCTCTCCTTTGGGGCCTCCCATAACTTGTTCCCTGACCTTTCTTGTATTGGATCCCTGACTCTACCACCCCTGGCATCTGAGGGCCTAGCTCTCTTCCTATGTTCCTGTCCTCTCTCCCAAAATATCTTCTGTTTCCATATTCTCTCCTGTACTCCCTCCTGTTTCCAAAACCCTGCCCTGTTTTCTGGCCTCCTGTTCCCCTGTACCAAACCCGTTTCCTCTGGTATCCTTGGGGGCAGTGTGGAGGAGGGGGACGTGCAGGTGGGGCAATTTGGGGTAGGAGAGGGGGAGGTGGGTGAGATGGGCGAGGGGGAGGGGGGTGAGGCGGACGCCGGGGAGGGGGGTGGGGGTAAAAAGGGCGAGGGGGAGGGTGGGAAGGGCGCATGGGGGTGGTGTGGGGTTGGTGAGAGGTGTAGGGGTGAGGTGGGCGAGGGGGGTGGGAAGGCGGGGGAAGGATGTGGGTTGGGTGGGGAGGGGGTGGAAGGTGAGGATGGGGAGGTGGGGGAAAAAACTCACTTCCTATTCTTGTTTTTCCTTGATTCCTCTTCCTAGGTCTCCTGTTTTTCATTCTGTTAAACTTATTTCCTTTCTCCCTTGTTGCATGCTCCCTGAGTGCCTGCCATGTATGTGGGTTCTCTTTTTCAGCGTCTTCTCTTAAAAGATGTTCTTTCTCTTTCTGAGGAGGGGGAGGTTTTATTTTTTCCAAGAAAATACTTTCCATTCTGTTAACTACTCCCACTACTCTATCTATAAGGGCATGGCAAGCTTCCAGTCTGTCTCCTTGGGCTGGGGTGGGGGCTGTGTCCAGGGAGGCCTCTAAAGGCAAAAGGAGATCTGAGACCAGGGAACCATTGAAATTAAAAGGGTCCTCTCCTTGGGGTGGGGGGGTTCTTTGAGCCAACTCCAAAAGGGGGGTGAGGTTGGGGGTACGCTCCCCTGTGGCCGTTGCCCCTGATGGATTGTTAGGAATGTTCTCCTCTGTTCCATCATCCTTCTCTTCAGACTGGGGTTGGGGTCCCTCCTGGGGGGTAAGGTTCTCTACAGGCTGGGGTTGGGGTACCTCCTGGGGGGTAAGGTTCTCAAGAGACTGGGGTTGGGGTACCTCCTGGGGGGTAAGGTTCTCAAGAAAAGGAGAGGAAAGGGGGCTATCTTCATGTAGGGGGGAGGGGAAAACAACCCTCCCTGGGTTTTGGGGGGTACTTATCTTATGGGGTTTTATCGGTTCTCGACATAGATTTAGAATTTCTTCCTCTTCCTTTGTTAAACTAGACTCTTTCCTTATGTAACTTAGAAGGGGTACTTCTTCTTCAAATATATATGATACTTCTTTTGGGGGGTTCTTTTCTTTCATGTTCCCAGTTCCTTTTTTATAAGCTTTGTTTGTTATGTTTCTATATGTGTCTGGGAATCTGTCCCTGATCTCTAGTTTTAAGTTTATTATTTCAGCCCGCAGTTGAATTGCCTCGGCCCTGAGATTTGCTGCTACAAGGCCTTGCCATTGTCTTGCAGCATCCGACCAAATTTGTTCACCTAGTTCAATCAACCATCTAGGGGGGAGGGCTTTAGTGGGGCTGGGGATGTCTGTTACTATTGTTTTACATATCCCTGAGATCTCTCTAGCTTCACTCTTGTCACATAGGTCCAGGTACTGTAAACATATGGCCTCTTTTCTGAATAAATTTGTCAGTATATGGAATTCTGTTAATCCTCTATCTCTGTCTCTCACTCTATGTGACTCCAAATATGCACATTCATCTTCAAAAGGGTCTTCGGGGTGTCCTATTCTAGTCCTTTGTTCTGACAGGATGTGTATCAAAGGAGAAGCTTCAATAGCTTTATTTCCTTTTACCCATGCATCTGGGTGGTTCCATCCTCCTGGGAGGGATTGTATTAAGACTCTTTTTCTATCCTCTAGCTCACTAAATTCCCTCTTGTCCCTTGGTGACCCTCTTTCCCTGTGGTGGGAAGGTCCTATCTCTCTAAAAGGTCCGCTTATCCCTGGGAGGGCCTCTTCCCATTCTCTATCAATTTCTTTATGGTTTCCCTTTGATTCCTCTCTCAGTTGTTTCCTTGTTGAAACCATCTTGTACTAAGGGAACTGACCACTGTTAAAACCTGTATAAGCCTCGGTATCAAATGACAACTACTCAGTCTCCTACTATTTCTTGTTCACTGATCTAATGGGTTATCAGACTTTTACATCCACACCTTGCTAGTCCTGTCATTGATTTTTAGGCACTTCTATACGGATACATTCTACTCTGACTGTACTGTTGGGGATTTTTTCCTTTGATAACTGGTTTCCACCCTCTTCTTCCAAGACCAACACCCGACTCTTTATAAAAAACCGTTCATTGCCCAGGGAAGCTATCACGAACACACTTATTTCTGATACATTTAATTCAGCTGAATTAATTGTAAAGTCGGTCTACTTATCTGTGTGTTTGGTTCCTTCTGGGTTTCTGTCTGAGGAGGCTTGTAGCTCCTGTCGGTCTTTTATAAAAGCGAAAGAAAAATGGGGCTTGTTGGAAGGGTCCACTGGGAGCCTTTTCTATGGCTTGTATAATGTCCAGTTATCACTTATGCACTGGGTACCAACATAACTTATGCACAGAACACAGAGCACAAAAAACACCACAATTACACACGTTCACAGGAAATACAATAAAAACACTCATATCACTTAAACTACAGTAAATCCAGACACGAGCGCTTTCGGCCTACATGGCCTCATCAGGTGTCAGCTGGGTGCTTACTGACTCTTTATTGATCAGGCATACAAATTTATACCTATCTAACGAGTTGTGAATAAGCGACATGGAAAGGTATTCCTGTGTGGGACCCTGTATCCTCGGTCCTCAGTATTGATCATTTGGGGGACTAGGAGAGGCCGTTTCTCTGGGAGCCCATGTGTCCTAGTTCCTCCTGCCTGTGTGGTGTCAAGGGGAGGTTTGCTTTTCTCTGGATAGACCGTCTGTGCTTTGATTTTTGCCATTATATGGACTGTATCTAAACCAACCTCCTTTTTATCATAAAACAAAGGCCTGAACAAAACACACTGGAAACAACAGGAGCCCTTCTCATGGGGGCTACTCTTGGTCAGGGAGGGTAGGTTAGGTTGGTGTTTCTTGTCCCGTTCACAACTGTTGTTCCTGTGTGCTTGTCTTCCCTATTCTTGATTTATAGGAGACTGGTTCTTAACACATGTGCTATCCTTGAGAACCTCTCAGAGGGGGATTGATTTTCTATTTTCTATTTCTTTCTCACTCATAAACACCGTATATCTCATCCCTTACATAGTGTTCAAAACTAAATATATATCTATCGAAGAGTTATCTGCTATAAAACCTCAAAACAACGAGAGGATTGTGTGATATATTCATAATATATCTTATAACATGGTAGCACTCATAGAACCTCGACTATCAACATACAAATAAAATATAGATAAAATACAACCATTACACAACATATATGTATATATACTACATATATACATACAGACTAGATTTAAAACCAACTACATAACCATATACATAACAACCTCTACATATGAAAATCTACATCTATTCAAAACTATACAAAAAACAAGAAAACACATGCAAAATAAAACCAAATACTAAAAAAACACCTACACATACAACCACATCTACAAACCTAAATAAACATATGAAAGTATGGATATATAAATATACGAAAGTGTAAATATCCAAAAAAGGAAAAATTCATATATATACATACACAAATATATGAAAATATGAACAACCAAATATATAAATATATAGATGTACCACTAGATAGGTACACAGATCCAAAGTATAAGAATATATAAAAATAAAGTACACCCGGGCGGGGTGTGTGTGGCGTCCCCTCGTTCCTGGGAGGGGTGCGTGTAGCGTCCCTTCGTTCCCTTCTACTGTCAATACCTTGCTGCAACTACATAAAATACAAATATATACCAATATAAATATAAATATGGAAAAACATAAAAGGGAAAATAAATAATTATATGAAAACTCAGAGATACCTCCCTACAAAAACTATAAAAGTAAATACATCAATATACCAATATACAAACATATAAATACATAAATGCATACACACATATAAATACACCAATGCATACAACCATATAAATACATAAATGCATACACACACGTAAATACATAAATGTATACAAATATATAAATACACAAATGTATACAAATATATAAATACATAAATGCACACAACCATATAGATACATAAATGTACACTAGTAAATATATATACTAATGTATACACATATATATACAAAATACATACACATACATATACATATATACACACACACATACATACATATATATATATACATATACATATATATATATACATATACATACACATATACACATATATACATATACATACACATACACATACATACATATACACAAAAAATATATATATATATACATATACACAAAAAATATATATATAATATATATATACACATAATTACAAAAAAAATATATATATACACATACACCAAAACATAAAAATATAAATGCAAAAGTACATAAAAAAAGAAATATATATATGAATAAGGAAATATATAACCACAAACATATATATACACACATAAGTATGCAATTACATGATATGTAAAAAACCTACATATATATATATATACCGACATACACACATACATAAAAGGAGAGATACACAGATACAAATATATACTACATAGAAAATATAAATATATATATATATATATAAATTATGCGCCCGGGCGGGGTGTGTAGCGTCCCCTCGTTCCTGGGCGGGGTGTGGGGAGCGTCCCCTCATTCCCTTCTACTGTCAACATCTATCGTTTTTTTTAAAAAAACGTTTCTCCTCCATTTCTAAAGGTGGGTTAGGTAGATGTAAAACCAAAAAACCATAAAACAGATAAGAGAAGGAGATATATAAATGTACAAACATATAAATATGTAAGCACTTAAAAAAGTGTAAACAGATAAAAAGGTAAAAATGTAAACCCATAAAAAAGTAAATATATAAATATGTAAACATGCATAAAAATATAAATATATAAATATACATGTACAAACATATAAATACTCAACTGCATAGATATACTACCATATAAATATATAAAACTATGAAATATAAAATATAAATCTATGAATGTATAAATATGCCAAACTATGAAAACATTAATACATAAATATATGAACACCCAAATATATAACCATATGAATATATATATACATATATATACATATATCCATATATACATACATACATAAACATACATGCATACATACATATATACACACACATACATACGCATACATACACACATACATACATACACATAAACACACAGGAATATGAACATACAAATATACACCAATACACATATGCGACTACATAAGTATACCGATATACAACTATACATACACACCAATATACAACCACCTAAACAAATACTCACGTGAAACTAAAAAACGGAAATATCAATCTGTAAATATATAAACATATATAAATACCCACATGTAGGATATATAAGAGAGAGGGAAAGGATATATAAGAGATGCGCCCGGGCGGGGTGTGTGTAGCGTCCCCTCGTTCCCGGGCGGGGTGCTCGTGGCGTCCCCTCATTCCCTTCTACTGTCAACATCTAACGTTGGGTTAGGTAGATGTAAAACCAAAAAAACATAAATACAGATAAAAACAGTAGATATATACAAGTACAAATAAATAAAAAAGGAAGCATATATACACACACACATATATACGAACCCTGAATATATAACTATATGAATACATGTATACACACATATACATACGCACACATACATATACAAATATATCCATATATATATATACATATACACACACATACATACACACATACACACACATACATATACACTTACATACACATATAAATACGCAGGAATATGAACATACAAATATACACCCATACACATATGAATAAGTAAATACAAAGGTGTAAATACCCGAGTATCTACATACGTAGATATACGTAAATCCATCAAAACATACCCATACATATACAAATGATAAACATGTATATATAAATACACCCATATATACTTATACATACATATATACGCATACACACACACGCACACACTTATATATGTATATACCTATACATACACATACATAGCACCCGGGCTGGGTTTGGCGTCCCCTCGTTCCTGGGCGGGGTGCGTGTAGCGTCCCCTCGTTCCCGTCTATTGTCAGCACCTTTCTGTGCTTAAACAACGTTTCTTTCATTATGTGAAGACTTATCCCCGAGCAGAGGGGAGGGGAACTCTGCTCTTACCAGTTTCTCTGCAATTGTCTTACCCTTTCTCCATGCTATCATGGGTGGTGGGCCTCTTAGTCTGTTTTCCCAAGGGGTGTCTATGGCATTTTCCTGCGCCCATTCCCAGATTTTGTTAATTGACCTGCGTAACTGGCCTGCTATATTTTGAGAATAAAGCATGGGAAAGATTATTCTGTTTAAAAGTTCTTTCTCCTTCACATGCAGGAGTGTATCTCTCGGTATTCCTTCAAGCCTTACCATTGCCTCTTTGAGGATCTTCTCACTGTATCCTCTTTCCCTGAAAAAATTAACCATTTCTTTCAGGGCTCCCTCTAAAAGATCAGGGTCGCTCACAATTCTCTTCACCCTGATTCCTTGTGAGAAGGGGAGACTTTTCTTAAGATTTGGGTGGTGGCTAGAATGAAAATGCAAGTATTGGTGCGTGTTTGAAGGTTTATGGAACACTGTTGTCTGCAGGAAGCCGTCCTTGTCTACATACACCATAGTATCTAGAAAAGGTAATCTGTTTTTGTCAAATTCAACCGTAAATTTCAGATCTGGGTGGAACTGGTTAAGCTCTCTGTAGTATTCCTGCAGGTCTTCCTCTGTGCCCCGAAACACTCCAAAAATGTCGTCGATGTATCTATAGAAAAACTCTGGTTGTTTTCTCAACTTTTTCCTCTTTTTTTCAATACTCACGTGCACAAAAATTTCTGCTACTGCCACAGACACTGAGGCTCCAATCGCTGTGCCTTTCATCTGTTGGTAGTACTTACTATCAAATCTCAGTAGGGTCCCTGAAAGGATGTGTTTAATCCCTTCTTGTATTAGGTAAGGGGGAGGGGCAGTTATGTTGTATAATTCCTTCAACCTTCCTTGTATATACCCAAAGTTCTTTTCGTAAAAGTTCGCCACAACCCATGCTGCTTCCTCCTGTGGAATAGAGGGGTAAAGGGACACAATGTCGAAGGAGAAGAGGTAGGTTTCTCCCTCCAGTTTCGGTGCTTCTTTAAGCTTCCCTAAAAAATGGGTTGTGTCCTTCAGTCTTTCTGGAAGAAGGTCTAACAACGGGGAGAGGAAAGTAGTTAGTAGTCTGTCTACTGGTCTCGTAGGCGCACAGCATCCACTGAGTACAGGCCTGCCTGGCCAAGTTCCCAAATCCTCATCTATTTTTTTGTGAGTTTTTGGGAGGATGTACCAATGGGGAATACTTGGCTTATGGGCCAACAGGGCGTCTCTTTGTGCTGCTGTAAAACTAAATCTTTTTCTTGTTGGTGCGTCTAGACAGTAGAATCTGCCTACTAAAACTCTGCTTTCTGTCTCCACTCTCTGCAACTCTTCCTGTGGGTTGGGTAGAGGTTTGTAAGTATTTATGTCTCTAAGGTGTGCCTGTCCCATGGCTCTATAGTTTTCTGTCCTGAGAACTACCAAAGCACCATCCTTATCTGCTTTTTTTATTATTATGTTTTCGTCTGTTCTCAGTTCTTCTAGAGCTCTAATCTCATCCCTTGTTAGGTTTGGTCTTAATTTCCTCTTGCTTGCCTGTATGACTCGGGACTCTTCTTCTTTTAATTTATCTTTTAAACCTGGCATTTTTCTAGGGGGACCAGTATATCTTTTCATCCCTGGGAGTTGGGGGGGTAGATTTGTTTTGTTTGTTCTTAGTGGGGGGGCCAAACCTGGGGTTAGGGATGCTGAGAATCTTGAGTTCATCTCATTTTCAAGATTCTCCAAAGAAGTGGTTAGATTCAAAAGTAAGGGGCGGGGGGAGGGGGGGCCCAAGACAAAGGATCTGCCTTTACATAGGACTGATCTCTGTGCCTGCGTGAGGGGGATCTCCGAAACTACCGATTCCATCCCTGCTGCCCATTTCCTTCTCTTAGCCACCATCCTTCTCCTCTTTCCCCTTGACCCCATTGGGTGCCTTCTCTTCTTATTCTCATCTGGTCCCTTACCTCGGGGTATGGGTCTCTCCTTTGGGGCCTCCCATAACTTGTTCCCTGACCTTTCTTGTATTGGATCCCTGACTCTACCACCCCTGGCATCTGAGGGCCTAGCTCTCTTCCTATGTTCCTGTCCTCTCTCCCAAAATATCTTCTGTTTCCATATTCTCTCCTGTACTCCCTCCTGTTTCCAAAACCCTGCCCTGTTTTCTGGCCTCCTGTTCCCCTGTACCAAACCCGTTTCCTCTGGTATCCTTGGGGGCAGTGTGGAGGAGGGGGACGTGCAGGTGGGGCAATTTGGGGTAGGAGAGGGGGAGGTGGGTGAGATGGGCGAGGGGGAGGGGGGTGAGGCGGACGCCGGGGAGGGGGGTGGGGGTAAAAAGGGCGAGGGGGAGGGTGGGAAGGGCGCATGGGGGTGGTGTGGGGTTGGTGAGAGGTGTAGGGGTGAGGTGGGCGAGGGGGGTGGGAAGGCGGGGGAAGGATGTGGGTTGGGTGGGGAGGGGGTGGAAGGTGAGGATGGGGAGGTGGGGGAAAAAACTCACTTCCTATTCTTGTTTTTCCTTGATTCCTCTTCCTAGGTCTCCTGTTTTTCATTCTGTTAAACTTATTTCCTTTCTCCCTTGTTGCATGCTCCCTGAGTGCCTGCCATGTATGTGGGTTCTCTTTTTCAGCGTCTTCTCTTAAAAGATGTTCTTTCTCTTTCTGAGGAGGGGGAGGTTTTATTTTTTCCAAGAAAATACTTTCCATTCTGTTAACTACTCCCACTACTCTATCTATAAGGGCATGGCAAGCTTCCAGTCTGTCTCCTTGGGCTGGGGTGGGGGCTGTGTCCAGGGAGGCCTCTAAAGGCAAAAGGAGATCTGAGACCAGGGAACCATTGAAATTAAAAGGGTCCTCTCCTTGGGGTGGGGGGGTTCTTTGAGCCAACTCCAAAAGGGGGGTGAGGTTGGGGGTACGCTCCCCTGTGGCCGTTGCCCCTGATGGATTGTTAGGAATGTTCTCCTCTGTTCCATCATCCTTCTCTTCAGACTGGGGTTGGGGTCCCTCCTGGGGGGTAAGGTTCTCTACAGGCTGGGGTTGGGGTACCTCCTGGGGGGTAAGGTTCTCAAGAGACTGGGGTTGGGGTACCTCCTGGGGGGTAAGGTTCTCAAGAAAAGGAGAGGAAAGGGGGCTATCTTCATGTAGGGGGGAGGGGAAAACAACCCTCCCTGGGTTTTGGGGGGTACTTATCTTATGGGGTTTTATCGGTTCTCGACATAGATTTAGAATTTCTTCCTCTTCCTTTGTTAAACTAGACTCTTTCCTTATGTAACTTAGAAGGGGTACTTCTTCTTCAAATATATATGATACTTCTTTTGGGGGGTTCTTTTCTTTCATGTTCCCAGTTCCTTTTTTATAAGCTTTGTTTGTTATGTTTCTATATGTGTCTGGGAATCTGTCCCTGATCTCTAGTTTTAAGTTTATTATTTCAGCCCGCAGTTGAATTGCCTCGGCCCTGAGATTTGCTGCTACAAGGCCTTGCCATTGTCTTGCAGCATCCGACCAAATTTGTTCACCTAGTTCAATCAACCATCTAGGGGGGAGGGCTTTAGTGGGGCTGGGGATGTCTGTTACTATTGTTTTACATATCCCTGAGATCTCTCTAGCTTCACTCTTGTCACATAGGTCCAGGTACTGTAAACATATGGCCTCTTTTCTGAATAAATTTGTCAGTATATGGAATTCTGTTAATCCTCTATCTCTGTCTCTCACTCTATGTGACTCCAAATATGCACATTCATCTTCAAAAGGGTCTTCGGGGTGTCCTATTCTAGTCCTTTGTTCTGACAGGATGTGTATCAAAGGAGAAGCTTCAATAGCTTTATTTCCTTTTACCCATGCATCTGGGTGGTTCCATCCTCCTGGGAGGGATTGTATTAAGACTCTTTTTCTATCCTCTAGCTCACTAAATTCCCTCTTGTCCCTTGGTGACCCTCTTTCCCTGTGGTGGGAAGGTCCTATCTCTCTAAAAGGTCCGCTTATCCCTGGGAGGGCCTCTTCCCATTCTCTATCAATTTCTTTATGGTTTCCCTTTGATTCCTCTCTCAGTTGTTTCCTTGTTGAAACCATCTTGTACTAAGGGAACTGACCACTGTTAAAACCTGTATAAGCCTCGGTATCAAATGACAACTACTCAGTCTCCTACTATTTCTTGTTCACTGATCTAATGGGTTATCAGACTTTTACATCCACACCTTGCTAGTCCTGTCATTGATTTTTAGGCACTTCTATACGGATACATTCTACTCTGACTGTACTGTTGGGGATTTTTTCCTTTGATAACTGGTTTCCACCCTCTTCTTCCAAGACCAACACCCGACTCTTTATAAAAAACCGTTCATTGCCCAGGGAAGCTATCACGAACACACTTATTTCTGATACATTTAATTCAGCTGAATTAATTGTAAAGTCGGTCTACTTATCTGTGTGTTTGGTTCCTTCTGGGTTTCTGTCTGAGGAGGCTTGTAGCTCCTGTCGGTCTTTTATAAAAGCGAAAGAAAAATGGGGCTTGTTGGAAGGGTCCACTGGGAGCCTTTTCTATGGCTTGTATAATGTCCAGTTATCACTTATGCACTGGGTACCAACATAACTTATGCACAGAACACAGAGCACAAAAAACACCACAATTACACACGTTCACAGGAAATACAATAAAAACACTCATATCACTTAAACTACAGTAAATCCAGACACGAGCGCTTTCGGCCTACATGGCCTCATCAGGTGTCAGCTGGGTGCTTACTGACTCTTTATTGATCAGGCATACAAATTTATACCTATCTAACGAGTTGTGAATAAGCGACATGGAAAGGTATTCCTGTGTGGGACCCTGTATCCTCGGTCCTCAGTATTGATCATTTGGGGGACTAGGAGAGGCCGTTTCTCTGGGAGCCCATGTGTCCTAGTTCCTCCTGCCTGTGTGGTGTCAAGGGGAGGTTTGCTTTTCTCTGGATAGACCGTCTGTGCTTTGATTTTTGCCATTATATGGACTGTATCTAAACCAACCTCCTTTTTATCATAAAACAAAGGCCTGAACAAAACACACTGGAAACAACAGGAGCCCTTCTCATGGGGGCTACTCTTGGTCAGGGAGGGTAGGTTAGGTTGGTGTTTCTTGTCCCGTTCACAACTGTTGTTCCTGTGTGCTTGTCTTCCCTATTCTTGATTTATAGGAGACTGGTTCTTAACACATGTGCTATCCTTGAGAACCTCTCAGAGGGGGATTGATTTTCTATTTTCTATTTCTTTCTCACTCATAAACACCGTATATCTCATCCCTTACATAGTGTTCAAAACTAAATATATATCTATCGAAGAGTTATCTGCTATAAAACCTCAAAACAACGAGAGGATTGTGTGATATATTCATAATATATCTTATAACATGGTAGCACTCATAGAACCTCGACTATCAACATACAAATAAAATATAGATAAAATACAACCATTACACAACATATATGTATATATACTACATATATACATACAGACTAGATTTAAAACCAACTACATAACCATATACATAACAACCTCTACATATGAAAATCTACATCTATTCAAAACTATACAAAAAACAAGAAAACACATGCAAAATAAAACCAAATACTAAAAAAACACCTACACATACAACCACATCTACAAACCTAAATAAACATATGAAAGTATGGATATATAAATATACGAAAGTGTAAATATCCAAAAAAGGAAAAATTCATATATATACATACACAAATATATGAAAATATGAACAACCAAATATATAAATATATAGATGTACCACTAGATAGGTACACAGATCCAAAGTATAAGAATATATAAAAATAAAGTACACCCGGGCGGGGTGTGTGTGGCGTCCCCTCGTTCCTGGGAGGGGTGCGTGTAGCGTCCCTTCGTTCCCTTCTACTGTCAATACCTTGCTGCAACTACATAAAATACAAATATATACCAATATAAATATAAATATGGAAAAACATAAAAGGGAAAATAAATAATTATATGAAAACTCAGAGATACCTCCCTACAAAAACTATAAAAGTAAATACATCAATATACCAATATACAAACATATAAATACATAAATGCATACACACATATAAATACACCAATGCATACAACCATATAAATACATAAATGCATACACACACGTAAATACATAAATGTATACAAATATATAAATACACAAATGTATACAAATATATAAATACATAAATGCACACAACCATATAGATACATAAATGTACACTAGTAAATATATATACTAATGTATACACATATATATACAAAATACATACACATACATATACATATATACACACACACATACATACATATATATATATACATATACATATATATATATACATATACATACACATATACACATATATACATATACATACACATACACATACATACATATACACAAAAAATATATATATATATACATATACACAAAAAATATATATATAATATATATATACACATAATTACAAAAAAAATATATATATACACATACACCAAAACATAAAAATATAAATGCAAAAGTACATAAAAAAAGAAATATATATATGAATAAGGAAATATATAACCACAAACATATATATACACACATAAGTATGCAATTACATGATATGTAAAAAACCTACATATATATATATATACCGACATACACACATACATAAAAGGAGAGATACACAGATACAAATATATACTACATAGAAAATATAAATATATATATATATATAAATTATGCGCCCGGGCGGGGTGTGTAGCGTCCCCTCGTTCCTGGGCGGGGTGTGGGGAGCGTCCCCTCATTCCCTTCTACTGTCAACATCTATCGTTTTTTTTAAAAAAACGTTTCTCCTCCATTTCTAAAGGTGGGTTAGGTAGATGTAAAACCAAAAAACCATAAAACAGATAAGAGAAGGAGATATATAAATGTACAAACATATAAATATGTAAGCACTTAAAAAAGTGTAAACAGATAAAAAGGTAAAAATGTAAACCCATAAAAAAGTAAATATATAAATATGTAAACATGCATAAAAATATAAATATATAAATATACATGTACAAACATATAAATACTCAACTGCATAGATATACTACCATATAAATATATAAAACTATGAAATATAAAATATAAATCTATGAATGTATAAATATGCCAAACTATGAAAACATTAATACATAAATATATGAACACCCAAATATATAACCATATGAATATATATATACATATATATACATATATCCATATATACATACATACATAAACATACATGCATACATACATATATACACACACATACATACGCATACATACACACATACATACATACACATAAACACACAGGAATATGAACATACAAATATACACCAATACACATATGCGACTACATAAGTATACCGATATACAACTATACATACACACCAATATACAACCACCTAAACAAATACTCACGTGAAACTAAAAAACGGAAATATCAATCTGTAAATATATAAACATATATAAATACCCACATGTAGGATATATAAGAGAGAGGGAAAGGATATATAAGAGATGCGCCCGGGCGGGGTGTGTGTAGCGTCCCCTCGTTCCCGGGCGGGGTGCTCGTGGCGTCCCCTCATTCCCTTCTACTGTCAACATCTAACGTTGGGTTAGGTAGATGTAAAACCAAAAAAACATAAATACAGATAAAAACAGTAGATATATACAAGTACAAATAAATAAAAAAGGAAGCATATATACACACACACATATATACGAACCCTGAATATATAACTATATGAATACATGTATACACACATATACATACGCACACATACATATACAAATATATCCATATATATATATACATATACACACACATACATACACACATACACACACATACATATACACTTACATACACATATAAATACGCAGGAATATGAACATACAAATATACACCCATACACATATGAATAAGTAAATACAAAGGTGTAAATACCCGAGTATCTACATACGTAGATATACGTAAATCCATCAAAACATACCCATACATATACAAATGATAAACATGTATATATAAATACACCCATATATACTTATACATACATATATACGCATACACACACACGCACACACTTATATATGTATATACCTATACATACACATACATAGCACCCGGGCTGGGTTTGGCGTCCCCTCGTTCCTGGGCGGGGTGCGTGTAGCGTCCCCTCGTTCCCGTCTATTGTCAGCACCTTTCTGTGCTTAAACAACGTTTCTTTCATTATGTGAAGACTTATCCCCGAGCAGAGGGGAGGGGAACTCTGCTCTTACCAGTTTCTCTGCAATTGTCTTACCCTTTCTCCATGCTATCATGGGTGGTGGGCCTCTTAGTCTGTTTTCCCAAGGGGTGTCTATGGCATTTTCCTGCGCCCATTCCCAGATTTTGTTAATTGACCTGCGTAACTGGCCTGCTATATTTTGAGAATAAAGCATGGGAAAGATTATTCTGTTTAAAAGTTCTTTCTCCTTCACATGCAGGAGTGTATCTCTCGGTATTCCTTCAAGCCTTACCATTGCCTCTTTGAGGATCTTCTCACTGTATCCTCTTTCCCTGAAAAAATTAACCATTTCTTTCAGGGCTCCCTCTAAAAGATCAGGGTCGCTCACAATTCTCTTCACCCTGATTCCTTGTGAGAAGGGGAGACTTTTCTTAAGATTTGGGTGGTGGCTAGAATGAAAATGCAAGTATTGGTGCGTGTTTGAAGGTTTATGGAACACTGTTGTCTGCAGGAAGCCGTCCTTGTCTACATACACCATAGTATCTAGAAAAGGTAATCTGTTTTTGTCAAATTCAACCGTAAATTTCAGATCTGGGTGGAACTGGTTAAGCTCTCTGTAGTATTCCTGCAGGTCTTCCTCTGTGCCCCGAAACACTCCAAAAATGTCGTCGATGTATCTATAGAAAAACTCTGGTTGTTTTCTCAACTTTTTCCTCTTTTTTTCAATACTCACGTGCACAAAAATTTCTGCTACTGCCACAGACACTGAGGCTCCAATCGCTGTGCCTTTCATCTGTTGGTAGTACTTACTATCAAATCTCAGTAGGGTCCCTGAAAGGATGTGTTTAATCCCTTCTTGTATTAGGTAAGGGGGAGGGGCAGTTATGTTGTATAATTCCTTCAACCTTCCTTGTATATACCCAAAGTTCTTTTCGTAAAAGTTCGCCACAACCCATGCTGCTTCCTCCTGTGGAATAGAGGGGTAAAGGGACACAATGTCGAAGGAGAAGAGGTAGGTTTCTCCCTCCAGTTTCGGTGCTTCTTTAAGCTTCCCTAAAAAATGGGTTGTGTCCTTCAGTCTTTCTGGAAGAAGGTCTAACAACGGGGAGAGGAAAGTAGTTAGTAGTCTGTCTACTGGTCTCGTAGGCGCACAGCATCCACTGAGTACAGGCCTGCCTGGCCAAGTTCCCAAATCCTCATCTATTTTTTTGTGAGTTTTTGGGAGGATGTACCAATGGGGAATACTTGGCTTATGGGCCAACAGGGCGTCTCTTTGTGCTGCTGTAAAACTAAATCTTTTTCTTGTTGGTGCGTCTAGACAGTAGAATCTGCCTACTAAAACTCTGCTTTCTGTCTCCACTCTCTGCAACTCTTCCTGTGGGTTGGGTAGAGGTTTGTAAGTATTTATGTCTCTAAGGTGTGCCTGTCCCATGGCTCTATAGTTTTCTGTCCTGAGAACTACCAAAGCACCATCCTTATCTGCTTTTTTTATTATTATGTTTTCGTCTGTTCTCAGTTCTTCTAGAGCTCTAATCTCATCCCTTGTTAGGTTTGGTCTTAATTTCCTCTTGCTTGCCTGTATGACTCGGGACTCTTCTTCTTTTAATTTATCTTTTAAACCTGGCATTTTTCTAGGGGGACCAGTATATCTTTTCATCCCTGGGAGTTGGGGGGGTAGATTTGTTTTGTTTGTTCTTAGTGGGGGGGCCAAACCTGGGGTTAGGGATGCTGAGAATCTTGAGTTCATCTCATTTTCAAGATTCTCCAAAGAAGTGGTTAGATTCAAAAGTAAGGGGCGGGGGGAGGGGGGGCCCAAGACAAAGGATCTGCCTTTACATAGGACTGATCTCTGTGCCTGCGTGAGGGGGATCTCCGAAACTACCGATTCCATCCCTGCTGCCCATTTCCTTCTCTTAGCCACCATCCTTCTCCTCTTTCCCCTTGACCCCATTGGGTGCCTTCTCTTCTTATTCTCATCTGGTCCCTTACCTCGGGGTATGGGTCTCTCCTTTGGGGCCTCCCATAACTTGTTCCCTGACCTTTCTTGTATTGGATCCCTGACTCTACCACCCCTGGCATCTGAGGGCCTAGCTCTCTTCCTATGTTCCTGTCCTCTCTCCCAAAATATCTTCTGTTTCCATATTCTCTCCTGTACTCCCTCCTGTTTCCAAAACCCTGCCCTGTTTTCTGGCCTCCTGTTCCCCTGTACCAAACCCGTTTCCTCTGGTATCCTTGGGGGCAGTGTGGAGGAGGGGGACGTGCAGGTGGGGCAATTTGGGGTAGGAGAGGGGGAGGTGGGTGAGATGGGCGAGGGGGAGGGGGGTGAGGCGGACGCCGGGGAGGGGGGTGGGGGTAAAAAGGGCGAGGGGGAGGGTGGGAAGGGCGCATGGGGGTGGTGTGGGGTTGGTGAGAGGTGTAGGGGTGAGGTGGGCGAGGGGGGTGGGAAGGCGGGGGAAGGATGTGGGTTGGGTGGGGAGGGGGTGGAAGGTGAGGATGGGGAGGTGGGGGAAAAAACTCACTTCCTATTCTTGTTTTTCCTTGATTCCTCTTCCTAGGTCTCCTGTTTTTCATTCTGTTAAACTTATTTCCTTTCTCCCTTGTTGCATGCTCCCTGAGTGCCTGCCATGTATGTGGGTTCTCTTTTTCAGCGTCTTCTCTTAAAAGATGTTCTTTCTCTTTCTGAGGAGGGGGAGGTTTTATTTTTTCCAAGAAAATACTTTCCATTCTGTTAACTACTCCCACTACTCTATCTATAAGGGCATGGCAAGCTTCCAGTCTGTCTCCTTGGGCTGGGGTGGGGGCTGTGTCCAGGGAGGCCTCTAAAGGCAAAAGGAGATCTGAGACCAGGGAACCATTGAAATTAAAAGGGTCCTCTCCTTGGGGTGGGGGGGTTCTTTGAGCCAACTCCAAAAGGGGGGTGAGGTTGGGGGTACGCTCCCCTGTGGCCGTTGCCCCTGATGGATTGTTAGGAATGTTCTCCTCTGTTCCATCATCCTTCTCTTCAGACTGGGGTTGGGGTCCCTCCTGGGGGGTAAGGTTCTCTACAGGCTGGGGTTGGGGTACCTCCTGGGGGGTAAGGTTCTCAAGAGACTGGGGTTGGGGTACCTCCTGGGGGGTAAGGTTCTCAAGAAAAGGAGAGGAAAGGGGGCTATCTTCATGTAGGGGGGAGGGGAAAACAACCCTCCCTGGGTTTTGGGGGGTACTTATCTTATGGGGTTTTATCGGTTCTCGACATAGATTTAGAATTTCTTCCTCTTCCTTTGTTAAACTAGACTCTTTCCTTATGTAACTTAGAAGGGGTACTTCTTCTTCAAATATATATGATACTTCTTTTGGGGGGTTCTTTTCTTTCATGTTCCCAGTTCCTTTTTTATAAGCTTTGTTTGTTATGTTTCTATATGTGTCTGGGAATCTGTCCCTGATCTCTAGTTTTAAGTTTATTATTTCAGCCCGCAGTTGAATTGCCTCGGCCCTGAGATTTGCTGCTACAAGGCCTTGCCATTGTCTTGCAGCATCCGACCAAATTTGTTCACCTAGTTCAATCAACCATCTAGGGGGGAGGGCTTTAGTGGGGCTGGGGATGTCTGTTACTATTGTTTTACATATCCCTGAGATCTCTCTAGCTTCACTCTTGTCACATAGGTCCAGGTACTGTAAACATATGGCCTCTTTTCTGAATAAATTTGTCAGTATATGGAATTCTGTTAATCCTCTATCTCTGTCTCTCACTCTATGTGACTCCAAATATGCACATTCATCTTCAAAAGGGTCTTCGGGGTGTCCTATTCTAGTCCTTTGTTCTGACAGGATGTGTATCAAAGGAGAAGCTTCAATAGCTTTATTTCCTTTTACCCATGCATCTGGGTGGTTCCATCCTCCTGGGAGGGATTGTATTAAGACTCTTTTTCTATCCTCTAGCTCACTAAATTCCCTCTTGTCCCTTGGTGACCCTCTTTCCCTGTGGTGGGAAGGTCCTATCTCTCTAAAAGGTCCGCTTATCCCTGGGAGGGCCTCTTCCCATTCTCTATCAATTTCTTTATGGTTTCCCTTTGATTCCTCTCTCAGTTGTTTCCTTGTTGAAACCATCTTGTACTAAGGGAACTGACCACTGTTAAAACCTGTATAAGCCTCGGTATCAAATGACAACTACTCAGTCTCCTACTATTTCTTGTTCACTGATCTAATGGGTTATCAGACTTTTACATCCACACCTTGCTAGTCCTGTCATTGATTTTTAGGCACTTCTATACGGATACATTCTACTCTGACTGTACTGTTGGGGATTTTTTCCTTTGATAACTGGTTTCCACCCTCTTCTTCCAAGACCAACACCCGACTCTTTATAAAAAACCGTTCATTGCCCAGGGAAGCTATCACGAACACACTTATTTCTGATACATTTAATTCAGCTGAATTAATTGTAAAGTCGGTCTACTTATCTGTGTGTTTGGTTCCTTCTGGGTTTCTGTCTGAGGAGGCTTGTAGCTCCTGTCGGTCTTTTATAAAAGCGAAAGAAAAATGGGGCTTGTTGGAAGGGTCCACTGGGAGCCTTTTCTATGGCTTGTATAATGTCCAGTTATCACTTATGCACTGGGTACCAACATAACTTATGCACAGAACACAGAGCACAAAAAACACCACAATTACACACGTTCACAGGAAATACAATAAAAACACTCATATCACTTAAACTACAGTAAATCCAGACACGAGCGCTTTCGGCCTACATGGCCTCATCAGGTGTCAGCTGGGTGCTTACTGACTCTTTATTGATCAGGCATACAAATTTATACCTATCTAACGAGTTGTGAATAAGCGACATGGAAAGGTATTCCTGTGTGGGACCCTGTATCCTCGGTCCTCAGTATTGATCATTTGGGGGACTAGGAGAGGCCGTTTCTCTGGGAGCCCATGTGTCCTAGTTCCTCCTGCCTGTGTGGTGTCAAGGGGAGGTTTGCTTTTCTCTGGATAGACCGTCTGTGCTTTGATTTTTGCCATTATATGGACTGTATCTAAACCAACCTCCTTTTTATCATAAAACAAAGGCCTGAACAAAACACACTGGAAACAACAGGAGCCCTTCTCATGGGGGCTACTCTTGGTCAGGGAGGGTAGGTTAGGTTGGTGTTTCTTGTCCCGTTCACAACTGTTGTTCCTGTGTGCTTGTCTTCCCTATTCTTGATTTATAGGAGACTGGTTCTTAACACATGTGCTATCCTTGAGAACCTCTCAGAGGGGGATTGATTTTCTATTTTCTATTTCTTTCTCACTCATAAACACCGTATATCTCATCCCTTACATAGTGTTCAAAACTAAATATATATCTATCGAAGAGTTATCTGCTATAAAACCTCAAAACAACGAGAGGATTGTGTGATATATTCATAATATATCTTATAACATGGTAGCACTCATAGAACCTCGACTATCAACATACAAATAAAATATAGATAAAATACAACCATTACACAACATATATGTATATATACTACATATATACATACAGACTAGATTTAAAACCAACTACATAACCATATACATAACAACCTCTACATATGAAAATCTACATCTATTCAAAACTATACAAAAAACAAGAAAACACATGCAAAATAAAACCAAATACTAAAAAAACACCTACACATACAACCACATCTACAAACCTAAATAAACATATGAAAGTATGGATATATAAATATACGAAAGTGTAAATATCCAAAAAAGGAAAAATTCATATATATACATACACAAATATATGAAAATATGAACAACCAAATATATAAATATATAGATGTACCACTAGATAGGTACACAGATCCAAAGTATAAGAATATATAAAAATAAAGTACACCCGGGCGGGGTGTGTGTGGCGTCCCCTCGTTCCTGGGAGGGGTGCGTGTAGCGTCCCTTCGTTCCCTTCTACTGTCAATACCTTGCTGCAACTACATAAAATACAAATATATACCAATATAAATATAAATATGGAAAAACATAAAAGGGAAAATAAATAATTATATGAAAACTCAGAGATACCTCCCTACAAAAACTATAAAAGTAAATACATCAATATACCAATATACAAACATATAAATACATAAATGCATACACACATATAAATACACCAATGCATACAACCATATAAATACATAAATGCATACACACACGTAAATACATAAATGTATACAAATATATAAATACACAAATGTATACAAATATATAAATACATAAATGCACACAACCATATAGATACATAAATGTACACTAGTAAATATATATACTAATGTATACACATATATATACAAAATACATACACATACATATACATATATACACACACACATACATACATATATATATATACATATACATATATATATATACATATACATACACATATACACATATATACATATACATACACATACACATACATACATATACACAAAAAATATATATATATATACATATACACAAAAAATATATATATAATATATATATACACATAATTACAAAAAAAATATATATATACACATACACCAAAACATAAAAATATAAATGCAAAAGTACATAAAAAAAGAAATATATATATGAATAAGGAAATATATAACCACAAACATATATATACACACATAAGTATGCAATTACATGATATGTAAAAAACCTACATATATATATATATACCGACATACACACATACATAAAAGGAGAGATACACAGATACAAATATATACTACATAGAAAATATAAATATATATATATATATATAAATTATGCGCCCGGGCGGGGTGTGTAGCGTCCCCTCGTTCCTGGGCGGGGTGTGGGGAGCGTCCCCTCATTCCCTTCTACTGTCAACATCTATCGTTTTTTTTAAAAAAACGTTTCTCCTCCATTTCTAAAGGTGGGTTAGGTAGATGTAAAACCAAAAAACCATAAAACAGATAAGAGAAGGAGATATATAAATGTACAAACATATAAATATGTAAGCACTTAAAAAAGTGTAAACAGATAAAAAGGTAAAAATGTAAACCCATAAAAAAGTAAATATATAAATATGTAAACATGCATAAAAATATAAATATATAAATATACATGTACAAACATATAAATACTCAACTGCATAGATATACTACCATATAAATATATAAAACTATGAAATATAAAATATAAATCTATGAATGTATAAATATGCCAAACTATGAAAACATTAATACATAAATATATGAACACCCAAATATATAACCATATGAATATATATATACATATATATACATATATCCATATATACATACATACATAAACATACATGCATACATACATATATACACACACATACATACGCATACATACACACATACATACATACACATAAACACACAGGAATATGAACATACAAATATACACCAATACACATATGCGACTACATAAGTATACCGATATACAACTATACATACACACCAATATACAACCACCTAAACAAATACTCACGTGAAACTAAAAAACGGAAATATCAATCTGTAAATATATAAACATATATAAATACCCACATGTAGGATATATAAGAGAGAGGGAAAGGATATATAAGAGATGCGCCCGGGCGGGGTGTGTGTAGCGTCCCCTCGTTCCCGGGCGGGGTGCTCGTGGCGTCCCCTCATTCCCTTCTACTGTCAACATCTAACGTTGGGTTAGGTAGATGTAAAACCAAAAAAACATAAATACAGATAAAAACAGTAGATATATACAAGTACAAATAAATAAAAAAGGAAGCATATATACACACACACATATATACGAACCCTGAATATATAACTATATGAATACATGTATACACACATATACATACGCACACATACATATACAAATATATCCATATATATATATACATATACACACACATACATACACACATACACACACATACATATACACTTACATACACATATAAATACGCAGGAATATGAACATACAAATATACACCCATACACATATGAATAAGTAAATACAAAGGTGTAAATACCCGAGTATCTACATACGTAGATATACGTAAATCCATCAAAACATACCCATACATATACAAATGATAAACATGTATATATAAATACACCCATATATACTTATACATACATATATACGCATACACACACACGCACACACTTATATATGTATATACCTATACATACACATACATAGCACCCGGGCTGGGTTTGGCGTCCCCTCGTTCCTGGGCGGGGTGCGTGTAGCGTCCCCTCGTTCCCGTCTATTGTCAGCACCTTTCTGTGCTTAAACAACGTTTCTTTCATTATGTGAAGACTTATCCCCGAGCAGAGGGGAGGGGAACTCTGCTCTTACCAGTTTCTCTGCAATTGTCTTACCCTTTCTCCATGCTATCATGGGTGGTGGGCCTCTTAGTCTGTTTTCCCAAGGGGTGTCTATGGCATTTTCCTGCGCCCATTCCCAGATTTTGTTAATTGACCTGCGTAACTGGCCTGCTATATTTTGAGAATAAAGCATGGGAAAGATTATTCTGTTTAAAAGTTCTTTCTCCTTCACATGCAGGAGTGTATCTCTCGGTATTCCTTCAAGCCTTACCATTGCCTCTTTGAGGATCTTCTCACTGTATCCTCTTTCCCTGAAAAAATTAACCATTTCTTTCAGGGCTCCCTCTAAAAGATCAGGGTCGCTCACAATTCTCTTCACCCTGATTCCTTGTGAGAAGGGGAGACTTTTCTTAAGATTTGGGTGGTGGCTAGAATGAAAATGCAAGTATTGGTGCGTGTTTGAAGGTTTATGGAACACTGTTGTCTGCAGGAAGCCGTCCTTGTCTACATACACCATAGTATCTAGAAAAGGTAATCTGTTTTTGTCAAATTCAACCGTAAATTTCAGATCTGGGTGGAACTGGTTAAGCTCTCTGTAGTATTCCTGCAGGTCTTCCTCTGTGCCCCGAAACACTCCAAAAATGTCGTCGATGTATCTATAGAAAAACTCTGGTTGTTTTCTCAACTTTTTCCTCTTTTTTTCAATACTCACGTGCACAAAAATTTCTGCTACTGCCACAGACACTGAGGCTCCAATCGCTGTGCCTTTCATCTGTTGGTAGTACTTACTATCAAATCTCAGTAGGGTCCCTGAAAGGATGTGTTTAATCCCTTCTTGTATTAGGTAAGGGGGAGGGGCAGTTATGTTGTATAATTCCTTCAACCTTCCTTGTATATACCCAAAGTTCTTTTCGTAAAAGTTCGCCACAACCCATGCTGCTTCCTCCTGTGGAATAGAGGGGTAAAGGGACACAATGTCGAAGGAGAAGAGGTAGGTTTCTCCCTCCAGTTTCGGTGCTTCTTTAAGCTTCCCTAAAAAATGGGTTGTGTCCTTCAGTCTTTCTGGAAGAAGGTCTAACAACGGGGAGAGGAAAGTAGTTAGTAGTCTGTCTACTGGTCTCGTAGGCGCACAGCATCCACTGAGTACAGGCCTGCCTGGCCAAGTTCCCAAATCCTCATCTATTTTTTTGTGAGTTTTTGGGAGGATGTACCAATGGGGAATACTTGGCTTATGGGCCAACAGGGCGTCTCTTTGTGCTGCTGTAAAACTAAATCTTTTTCTTGTTGGTGCGTCTAGACAGTAGAATCTGCCTACTAAAACTCTGCTTTCTGTCTCCACTCTCTGCAACTCTTCCTGTGGGTTGGGTAGAGGTTTGTAAGTATTTATGTCTCTAAGGTGTGCCTGTCCCATGGCTCTATAGTTTTCTGTCCTGAGAACTACCAAAGCACCATCCTTATCTGCTTTTTTTATTATTATGTTTTCGTCTGTTCTCAGTTCTTCTAGAGCTCTAATCTCATCCCTTGTTAGGTTTGGTCTTAATTTCCTCTTGCTTGCCTGTATGACTCGGGACTCTTCTTCTTTTAATTTATCTTTTAAACCTGGCATTTTTCTAGGGGGACCAGTATATCTTTTCATCCCTGGGAGTTGGGGGGGTAGATTTGTTTTGTTTGTTCTTAGTGGGGGGGCCAAACCTGGGGTTAGGGATGCTGAGAATCTTGAGTTCATCTCATTTTCAAGATTCTCCAAAGAAGTGGTTAGATTCAAAAGTAAGGGGCGGGGGGAGGGGGGGCCCAAGACAAAGGATCTGCCTTTACATAGGACTGATCTCTGTGCCTGCGTGAGGGGGATCTCCGAAACTACCGATTCCATCCCTGCTGCCCATTTCCTTCTCTTAGCCACCATCCTTCTCCTCTTTCCCCTTGACCCCATTGGGTGCCTTCTCTTCTTATTCTCATCTGGTCCCTTACCTCGGGGTATGGGTCTCTCCTTTGGGGCCTCCCATAACTTGTTCCCTGACCTTTCTTGTATTGGATCCCTGACTCTACCACCCCTGGCATCTGAGGGCCTAGCTCTCTTCCTATGTTCCTGTCCTCTCTCCCAAAATATCTTCTGTTTCCATATTCTCTCCTGTACTCCCTCCTGTTTCCAAAACCCTGCCCTGTTTTCTGGCCTCCTGTTCCCCTGTACCAAACCCGTTTCCTCTGGTATCCTTGGGGGCAGTGTGGAGGAGGGGGACGTGCAGGTGGGGCAATTTGGGGTAGGAGAGGGGGAGGTGGGTGAGATGGGCGAGGGGGAGGGGGGTGAGGCGGACGCCGGGGAGGGGGGGTGGGGGTAAAAAGGGCGAGGGGGAGGGTGGGAAGGGCGCATGGGGGTGGTGTGGGGTTGGTGAGAGGTGTAGGGGTGAGGTGGGCGAGGGGGGTGGGAAGGCGGGGGAAGGATGTGGGTTGGGTGGGGAGGGGGTGGAAGGTGAGGATGGGGAGGTGGGGGAAAAAACTCACTTCCTATTCTTGTTTTTCCTTGATTCCTCTTCCTAGGTCTCCTGTTTTTCATTCTGTTAAACTTATTTCCTTTCTCCCTTGTTGCATGCTCCCTGAGTGCCTGCCATGTATGTGGGTTCTCTTTTTCAGCGTCTTCTCTTAAAAGATGTTCTTTCTCTTTCTGAGGAGGGGGAGGTTTTATTTTTTCCAAGAAAATACTTTCCATTCTGTTAACTACTCCCACTACTCTATCTATAAGGGCATGGCAAGCTTCCAGTCTGTCTCCTTGGGCTGGGGTGGGGGCTGTGTCCAGGGAGGCCTCTAAAGGCAAAAGGAGATCTGAGACCAGGGAACCATTGAAATTAAAAGGGTCCTCTCCTTGGGGTGGGGGGGTTCTTTGAGCCAACTCCAAAAGGGGGGTGAGGTTGGGGGTACGCTCCCCTGTGGCCGTTGCCCCTGATGGATTGTTAGGAATGTTCTCCTCTGTTCCATCATCCTTCTCTTCAGACTGGGGTTGGGGTCCCTCCTGGGGGGTAAGGTTCTCTACAGGCTGGGGTTGGGGTACCTCCTGGGGGGTAAGGTTCTCAAGAGACTGGGGTTGGGGTACCTCCTGGGGGGTAAGGTTCTCAAGAAAAGGAGAGGAAAGGGGGCTATCTTCATGTAGGGGGGAGGGGAAAACAACCCTCCCTGGGTTTTGGGGGGTACTTATCTTATGGGGTTTTATCGGTTCTCGACATAGATTTAGAATTTCTTCCTCTTCCTTTGTTAAACTAGACTCTTTCCTTATGTAACTTAGAAGGGGTACTTCTTCTTCAAATATATATGATACTTCTTTTGGGGGGTTCTTTTCTTTCATGTTCCCAGTTCCTTTTTTATAAGCTTTGTTTGTTATGTTTCTATATGTGTCTGGGAATCTGTCCCTGATCTCTAGTTTTAAGTTTATTATTTCAGCCCGCAGTTGAATTGCCTCGGCCCTGAGATTTGCTGCTACAAGGCCTTGCCATTGTCTTGCAGCATCCGACCAAATTTGTTCACCTAGTTCAATCAACCATCTAGGGGGGAGGGCTTTAGTGGGGCTGGGGATGTCTGTTACTATTGTTTTACATATCCCTGAGATCTCTCTAGCTTCACTCTTGTCACATAGGTCCAGGTACTGTAAACATATGGCCTCTTTTCTGAATAAATTTGTCAGTATATGGAATTCTGTTAATCCTCTATCTCTGTCTCTCACTCTATGTGACTCCAAATATGCACATTCATCTTCAAAAGGGTCTTCGGGGTGTCCTATTCTAGTCCTTTGTTCTGACAGGATGTGTATCAAAGGAGAAGCTTCAATAGCTTTATTTCCTTTTACCCATGCATCTGGGTGGTTCCATCCTCCTGGGAGGGATTGTATTAAGACTCTTTTTCTATCCTCTAGCTCACTAAATTCCCTCTTGTCCCTTGGTGACCCTCTTTCCCTGTGGTGGGAAGGTCCTATCTCTCTAAAAGGTCCGCTTATCCCTGGGAGGGCCTCTTCCCATTCTCTATCAATTTCTTTATGGTTTCCCTTTGATTCCTCTCTCAGTTGTTTCCTTGTTGAAACCATCTTGTACTAAGGGAACTGACCACTGTTAAAACCTGTATAAGCCTCGGTATCAAATGACAACTACTCAGTCTCCTACTATTATCTTGTTCACAAGATCAAATGGGTATCAGACTTTTACATCCCACCTTGCTAGTCCTGTCCATTTGATTTTTAGGCACTATCATAACGGATACATTCCTAACTCCTGACTGTACTGTTGGGGATATTTCGCTTTGATAACTGTTCCACTCCCACATCTTCCAAGACCAACAACCCGACTCTTTATAAAAAACCGATTTCAATGCCCAGGTGAAGCTATCACGACCACTACTTATTTTCTATAACATTTATACAGCGAATTAATTTGTAAAGACGGTCAACTTATCTGTGTGTTTGGTTCCTTCTGGATTTCTTGTC
>NW_025918288.1:2500-5000 GCF_019202785.1 Penaeus chinensis
TTTGTGTATATATATATGTGTGTGTGTGTGTGCATATAATATACTTATATATATATCCAGTATTAGCAAAGAAAGACGGTCGTTTACCTTCCCCAAGTAAAAAATCTTGCTAATGTATTTACCAGGAAGTAAAATGAAAAAGAAGCCTTGGCGAGTTAATTAATTTCCTTCAATTAGTACCACCTCCTCTGAGGCTTACAGCATCTTGAAGGCGCTTGGGCATGCCGAGGTCCGAGCTTAACCCATTCGCCCCATGTGGCAAGAATACATGCCATGCCCACTGTAATACACGTTTAGTTATTGTATTTACACATAGATGGCTCTACAAGGTCTTAATCACCAAATAGCTAGTTATCAGAACTAACTATCTCACCCTTTTCCTTCACTTTAGGAAAGGGTCTTTTGTGTCGTTTCACTTTCTAAAATATATTAATGACAATTTAATAATCATAACATCAATAATAATAATAATAATAATAATAGTATCGATAACAATGGTATTATAAGAAAAACGACAATTCAAGGAATGGGGAAATCAGGATCGGTCACCAGGGCCTACTGATAGACTCCTTGCCGGCTGAGCACACGTGGAGCTATCTGTAGGTGACAAGTTTCACCAAAAACTATAGGGGAGAGAACATAAATCCAGGGCGAGTGGGTTAGTGTCCCTCCAGTGCTGCCGGCATGGAATACAAAAGGGGGAATGGAGCACATCTTTGTTGGCGAGTGAGCGCGCGTTCTCTCTCTCCGACTCAAGTCCTGCAGGCTTCCTGGCCCACTCTTCAACGGTAATTTTGTTATCCCGAAGGAAGTCCTTGATTGCTTTTTGCACCATCTGCCTGCTGAAAGTCAAAGAAGGAATGCACGAAATCCATCTGGTATCCAGTGGAATGCATGAAATCCTTCAAGTATCCTGTGGAATACACGAAATCTTTCAAGTATCCAGTGAAATTCACGAAATCCTTTAAGACATCCGGTGGAATGCACGAAATCCTTTAAGTATCCAGTGGAATGCACGGAATCCTTCAAGTATCCAGTGGAATGCACGAAATCCTACAAAACGTCCAGTGGAATGCATGAATTCCTACAGAACGTCCAGTGGAATGCATGAAATTCTTCAAGGCATGCAGTGGAATGCACGAAATCATTTAAGTATCCAGTGGAATGCACGAAATCCTTCAAGTATCCAGAGGAATGCACAAAATCCTTTAAGAATCCAGTTGAATGCACGAAATCCTTCAAGTATCCTGTGGAATACACGAAATCCTTCAAGTATCCAGTGAAATTCACGAAATCCTTTAAGACATCCGGTGGAATGCACGAAATCCTTTAAGTATCCAGTGGAATGCACGGAATCCTTCAAGTATCCAGTGGAATGCACGAAATCCTACAAAACGTCCAGTGGAATGCATGAATTCCTACAGAAGGTCCAGTGGAATGCATGAAATTCTTCAAGGCATGCAGTGGAATGCACGAAATCATTTAAGTATCCAGTGGAATGCACGAAATCCTTCAAGTATCCAGAGGAATGCACAAAATCCTTTAAGAATCCAGTTGAATGCACGAAATCCTTCAAGTATCCAGAGGAATGCACGAAATCCTTCAAGTATCCAGTGGAATGCATGAAATCCTTCAAAACGTCCATTAGAATTCACGAAATCCTTCAAGTATCCAGAGGAATGCACGAAATCCTATAAGTATCCAGTGAAATTCACGAAATCATGAAATTCTTCAAAACGTCCAGACGAATGCACGAAATCCTTCAAGTATCCAGAGGAATCCAAAAAATCCTTTAAGACATTCAGTGGAATGCACAGAGAGAGAGAGAGAGAAGAAAGAGAGAGAGAGAGGGTGAGAGATGAAAGAGAGAGGGGGGTGGGGGAGAAGAAAGAGAAAGATGGCGAGAGAGAGAGAGGGAAAGAAAGACGACAAGAGCGAGAAAGAAACACAGCACGCCTGCGCCTCTGTCACCGCTGGAGGTGTTATCACGCCGAGGCCGAGGAGGTCAAAGCAGCTGTTACCCTCAGGACAGTGCTGCTCTATTGATGCTTCTGAAGGTGCTCTCGTCAGAGAAACACACACCTTATTCACTTATTTACTTTAATCATTCCTCCTCCACTGATTGAGGAGGTTCAGTACTTCTGGGTATAAGCCAGCTGAATATATGAAGACAGATGCATTTTCCTTGTTTTATTTATTTTTTAATCTCTCTCGCTCTCTCTCTTTATCTCTCTCTCTATATATATCTAGCTCTCTCCCGCTGTGGATGCATTTTCCTTTTTTTTCACTGCTTGCCTCTCTTCCCCTAATTACTGCCAATTCCTTTGCGTTTAGGTTCTTCGCTGATTGTAAAAGGCTATATTCCCCGGCAGTTTTGTCTAAAATCTGATTCAGTTTAGATTTTCCGAGATTAAAAAACGGGAATACGAGGGAGATGTGATCAAAAACAACAAGAACAGAAACCTGTTAATACCATATTTTCTCACTTATTAGAGCGATT
>NW_025918288.1:12500-20000 GCF_019202785.1 Penaeus chinensis
ATACTAGTACAATATCAACCCTAATCAACAACCAACCCCCAGGAGACATTTCTACTCTCCCAACATGCTCAACTTCAACACCTTTACTCTTACAACCTTCTTCATCAACCACCCCATCTCCCCTTATTACTACCTTACAACCTTATTGCCCACCTCCCCGTAACACTACCCCCCTCAAGACTACTCCCTCCTCCACACGTGCCCGCACTTCTACTACCCCCACCTCTACAAGAATCCTAAATACCCTATTTAGCCCAGCCAAATGGGACCGATTTTTCGTGATCCCTCCCACATCTCCCTACTCTCAAAAACCCTCCTCTTCCAACAATACCTTCAAAAACAAGTAGGCAAAGTCTCTTTCCGTAGCCGACCCGACCACTCCCGTCTCGGCACAGTAACAACTGAAAACCAAGCTATAGCATTAACAAAACTAACTGATCTATGTGGTAATCCCATCTCTATAGAACCTCATCCAACCCTCAATACTTGCACCGGAACTGTCTCTATCTCCCCAACAGATTGCCCAATCCATGACAAAGAATGGTCAGATTGTGGAGAGGACTTACTCGCTTGTCTCACAGACTGTGATGCAAAATATGTACAATGCTACTCCATTCCTCCCAGAGGAAATCGTAAGAAATCCCTCAACATTGCCAAAATTACTTTCCGTAGAGATGACCTTCCCTTTAATGTTTACATAGATGGGGAATCCCTACCAGTCCGACCATACCAACCTCCTCCTCGTCAGTGCCAAAATTGTTGGCATTTAGGACACCCAGCCAAACACTGTCATTCCACAGCCAGATGCCCGATATGTGCCCAACCTAGCCATACTCGATCAAACTGCTCTGCACAATCACGCACATGTGCAAACTGTGGCGGCCCCCATAATGTATTTTATAGAGGCTGCCCCACCTACAAATTTGAGTCTGAGGTAGTAACTCTCAGATTCAGACTTGGACTCACTCTACGTGAAGCCAGACAGGAAGCACGTCGACAAGGCTTTTCTCTTACCCCCTACTCCAGTAATGTGGCTCACTCTGCCAATTCCCCTACCTCCCAAGCTCCTACACCCTCTCCTAAACCCAACCCCCCTCCATCTAACTTCCCCTCTTCTACCTCCTACCTTCCCCAATCAAATTATTTTGCCATCCTAAACCCAAACACTCCAATCTCTACCCAATCAAATTCTTTTGCCATCCTAAATCCAGACACCCCAATCTCTACTACAGCCCCAACACCTTCCCCTCTCCCTCCCCGTACTACCCGCAGCAGACAGAATAAACGTTCCACCCCTTCTTCCCCTATCTCACAATCACCTCCACCTTCCTTTGCCCCTATTTTTCAGACACCAACCTGCAATCTTCCAATCTTCCCCCCCCCCCCCCAACAAGAAAACCTTTATCTCACAAAACTCCCCAACCAACCCCATTACAGAAACTCTTGAAGGTATCCAGAACTACATAATAGAATCCCAAACTGATACTCATCCACCTTCAAATTCTACAATTCCCGCTCCCTCCACACTCAATGTGACTGCCGATATCCATCCTCCTCCTCCTCATATTCTCCCTACACCCAATCCTCCTACCCCATCCCAACAAAACCCATCCCCCCCGACTCCACCCCTACCTATATTAACCCTCCCACCATCCCCTCTATCCCTTCCACTCCCTCCTGGATACACACGTGAATCCCTCATGTCACAAATACCCTCTTTCCCAGACCCTCTACCTCCTGACACCCCTCCTGATACAACACCACCTCCCCAACCTCATTCTTTATCCCACCCTCTAGCACCTTCCCCTTCAAATTCTCCAACAAGCACTGCAATCTTTGCCACTAAATCAACAAAAGTATAACTATCCTTCATTGGAACATTCGCGGTTTCCGCTCTCCATAAACTATCAGGCAAACATCCCCCCCCCCCCATCCAGCCCCAGTCCTCCATATTCGAGATACCCTCATCTCTGATCCTCCCGAAGTCGCTAATGAACTGGGTGACTATTTCAGCCAGGTCAGTAGTGGCTCTCACCTTTCTCCACACTTCTCTTCTATTAAAACCATCAGGGAACGTACCCCCATTATCTTCACCCTATCCTCTGCTGAGTCCTATAATGCTCCCTTTTCTTCCTCTGAACTCAGTGCTGCCCTAAAATCGTGCCGCAACACTCATGAAGGCCCTGACGGTATTCACTACCGTATGCTCCGACAACTCCCATCTTCCTCATTATCCTTCCTTTTAACAACTTACAACCACATATGGACATCAGGGAATTTTCCTTCTCATTGGTGAGAAGCTCTTATCCTCCCTTTCCTGAAACCCAATAAATCGGGTACCCTCCCTCAAGACTATCGCCCCATCGCACTAACTAGCTTCTTATACAAACTACTAGAGCGAATGGTTAACTTCCGCTTAATGTGGTATCTTGAATCCCACAATCTTATCTCACCTTCCCAGTTTGGTTTTCGCCGTGCCCGAAGCACTGCTGACCCCCTTGCTCATTTTGAGACATATTACATCCGCATATGCACGCCATGAATCCGTACTAGCTATGTTTTTTTACATAGAAAAAGCATATGATATGACATGGAGGAACTATATTCTTCAACAATTGTCCTCTCTAGGCATACATGGAAATATGGGTGTATTCATAAAATCTTTCCTCTCCCAACGCACTTTCCAGGTCAAAATTGCCTCTGCCACATCATCTTTCTTTCCTCAAATTGAAGGTGTCCCACAAGGCAGTGTGCTTAGTACCACCTTATTCCTTCTTGCCGTAAATGACATTGCCTCAGTTCTACCACCAGGAGCCCGGTCATCACTCTATGTTGATGATTTAACCATCTATGCCTCTGGCACATCCATACCAAATCTCTACCAATTTCTTCAATCTGCAATATCATCAGTTTCCTCCTGGGCCACAAACCATGGGTTCTGCTTTTCTACCTCCAAATCTTTCTCCATTCTTTTCTCTCGCACACGTGTAGGTCCTCTACCTTCACTCTTCTTATATGACACTCCACTTCAACACCATTCCTCTGGTAAATTCCTAGGCGTCATTTTTGACTCCAAACTATCCTGGTGAGACCATATTCTTTACATCAAAGAAAAAGCTTGTCGCCGTCTCCGAATTTTACAAACCCTATCCCATTTATCCTGGGGCTCAGATCGAAAAACTCTCCTTCATCTTCATGTCACCTTAATCCTCTCCACTCTAGATTATGGATGCCATATCTACTCCTCTGCCTCAACTTCTCTCCTTGCTCACCTTGATACAATCCACCACTCTGGTCTTCACTTAGCCCTAGGTGCCTTCCGCTCCTCTCCAGTTGAGAGCCTGTACACTGAATTAGGCATACCATCTCTCTCTCGACGCTGTGCCCTTCTCTCTCTCCGATACTATGCTCGATTCCACCAACTTCCCCTCACTAAACTAACTATCCCACGATCCCTACTTCCTACCTTTGCTTCTTCTCCACGTTTACCTACTACTTTCTCCACTTGCATGGATAACCTCCTCTCCCATTCCCCTTTTCCCCATCTCTGACCCCTCCCATTCTCTGTCCATTCAGTCCCTCCATGGCTTATACCTTGCCCCCATATTTGCTCTTCTGTCTACCCTGACCCACCAAAATCAAATAATCCTCCTACTGTCCTTCTCACCCATTTCCTTGACCATACCTCCACTCATTCCTCCAGTATTCCCATCTACACTGACGGCTCCAAAACCACCTCCGGTACTGGTTTTGCAGTAATCTTCCCAACTCGTACTTTCAAATACCCCCTCCCTCCTGAATCCAGTGTCCTTACTACAGAACTGTATGCACTCCTTTTTGCCTTAAAACACATATACTCACTACCCTCTTCCTCTTATACAATTTTTACTGACTCCCGTAACTCACTAACCCTCGTAAAGTCAATACACACGACCAACCCCCTTGTTTGTAAGATCCAGAACTGGTTGTTCTACCTGTCCACACGTCATAAAACAATCAAATTTTGCTGGGTACCCAGCCATGTTGGAATCCCCGGCAATGAACAGGCAGATACTCTAGCACGCTACACTGCTATGTCCACATCAAACCAACCACGTTTCTCACATATCCCAGCCACGGATTATTACCCACACTTTAAGACCTTCTTGTATAATCGATGGCATTTTTTTGGTCAAATCTCCACACTAATAAATTACATACTGTAAAACTGTCAATCTCCTCCTGGTCAGCTCCACTCCATCGGAACAGATGTTGGGAGACTTACGCATTGGCCACACCCGTCTAACACACTCCTACCTAATGTCACAATCCGATCCACCCCTATGTCCCTTATGTAATGTTCCTCTTTCAGTCCCACATATTGTCATGCCCACGTTTTGAAGCAGCCCGTACCTCTACTTTCTCCCACCTATCCTCCCTACATAGACATCCCAACTTATCAGACATCCTTACAGAATCTCACACTTTCTGCTTTGACAACCTGTTTTCCTTCCTCAAACACATATATATCCTTCACTTGATCTAATCCTTTACATTACCTCATCCGACCCTAACTCATTCACTCAACAATCCCTTAACTCAGCTTTAACAACTAATCACTAACCCAAACACCCTTCACTAACATTAACTATAGTGCTACATGACCTTAGATGTCTAGCACATTTATTTTGCCTTTAACCATTAACCATAAACCATTATACTAGTGTTTATTTTTATAGACCTGTACTAGTGTTTGATATATATATAGACCTATAGTGTTTTAATATATATAGACCTATACCAGTGTTTAATATATCTATAGACCTCTAGTGTTTATATTTATAGACCTATACTAGTGTTTAATATTTTTATAGACCTATTCTAGTGTTTAATATATTTATAGACCTATAATGTTTATATTATTAGACATATACTAGTGTTTAATCTGTTTATAGACCTATAGTGTTTATATTGTTAGACCTATACTAGTGTTTAATGTATTTATAGACTTATAGTGTTTATATTTTGTAGATCTATCGTGCCTTAATATATATATATATATATATATATATATATATATATATATATATATATATATATATATATATATATATATATATATATATATATATACCTTACTAGTGTTTAATGTATTGATAGACGATCGATAAAATTATAGTATTATTGGTTTGTGAAAAAAAAATGTGATATAGAGAGAGAGATTTGAAGATAGTGTTATTTTTATTATAAAGAAATATAATTACTATAATGTTATAAACATTAGTAATAGCAAAATGAAATAACGTAAAATATTTTCGTAAATCAAAGAAAAGGGTGAACTGGCAGTACTCGTAACTGGCTCATTGGTGACTTAGTACAAGTGTAGCCGTCTACGTATAAAAACAATCAAACAAGTAAAATCACAGTGGGTATGGCATGGCATAACCATCGACACTGGTTTAAGAAGAACAAATTTGAAATCTTTAAAAAACATGGAAGCTTTTCATAAGATTTGCTCTCAGAGAATTAATAATAACATAACAAGTAAATAATAATACTAGTGGGAATAATAACAAAATAGTAATAATTAATCGCGTCTCATGCCCGCGTCACGTGTCCGAATCTCCCCTTCACGACTCGTCTCCGAATCCCCCCTTCGCGTCTCGTGTCCGAATCTCCCCTTCGCGTCTCATGTCCCTGTCTCTCTTTCGCGTCTCATGTCTGAATCTCCACTTCGCGTCTCATGCCCGCGTCTCCCATTCGCGTCTCATGTCCGAATCTCCCCTTCGCGTCTCATGCCCGCGTCTCATCTATTTTAGGATATTAGTTTACATATTTTCAATTTCTTGTTATCTTTAATTCAACTATTACTATCCGTATTATCATATAGTCCTTACCACAATTATCATGATCATTATTGATATTATCATTATTATTATCAATATTATGATTATAATTATCATCTTCATCACCTCGTCATCATCATTACCATTTTCGTTTACGATGATTATCGTTGTCATCACCACTATCACTATCATTATTTACTTAACAACAATAATAATTATAATAACAATAACTATGCTAATGTTATTGATAATAATAATGATAATAGTAATGATAATAGCAATATAATTAATGATAATAGTAATAATATTAATAATGATAATAATGATAATAAATAATAAAAAGGATTAATGAAATGATATAATAATAATGTACTAAAAAATAGAATAGCAATGACAGTGAAAATATTAATAGCAATAATAATAACATTAATAGTACAAGAAAATGACTTTTCATGACAATATCATTATTAACTTATTACAAAGGATAGGAATAATTTCTGTAATAATAATATCAATATAAAACACAAAACCAAACATGATAATGTTGATAATGATATTGAAAAAGTATATCAATGACAATAATAATGATAATAATGAAGATCATAATAACTGGAAATAATTGGAACATAATAATGTTGATTATGATAAAGAAAAAAAATATATCAATAACAATAATAATGATAATAATGAAGATATAATAATTAGAAATGATATGGAAAGATTTAGGGGAATGAGTATAGACATAGATAAATGGATAGTTACATGAAAAGGTACAATAATGAAAACAAACATATACATAATTACTTATGAATATATATATATATATATATATATATATATATATATATATATATATATATATATATATATGTGTGTGTGTGTGTGTGTGTGTGTGTGTGTGTGTGTGTGTGTGTGTATTGTGTGTGTATGTTTCAATTTGTTTCCGTATGTGTGCGTGTGTGTGTGTTTGTGTATCTATATGCGTATGAATATAAGGATAATTAATATATATGTGAATGTACGCATTTGAGTGCTTGTGTGTCTGCATATATATGAATAAATGGATAAATGATATACATACACACACACATACCCATATATACATACACACTCATATATACATACATATATATACATACATATATATGTATATTTAACACACGCATATATATACTGAGTTACAGAACTAAAATTTCGAAAATAGCCTAAAGTGCCAGAGTGGCCAGTTAACCTTGGTCAGTAATATACATGTGTGAGTGTACATATCCGTATATAAAGAACTGAATTTGCATATGTATATATTTATGTGTATATACATATATATATATATATATATATATATATATATATATATATATATATATATATATATATATATATGTGTGTGTGTGTGTGTGTGTGTGTGTGTGTGTGTGTTTGTTTGTGTGATTATATCGTTGCAACCAACTGTGGAGTAATAAATTAATCTTTAATGATCCAGCGTTTCATATACCAAAAAGAAATATATTAATAATAGTTCAGTGAATGCGCATTTTCCACATACATTTGTGAGGGATACTGTATGCAGAGCACTGCACAGTAGCCCTTCTACCCTATGAATAACTCATGGAATACGGGGAAACATCAGCAATATAAAAAAAAAAAAAAATAGATAGCAAAAGCTCACTGTGTGTAT
>NW_025918288.1:30000-37500 GCF_019202785.1 Penaeus chinensis
CATTTCCTATGAGAACTTCTCATAGAAAAGTTATACAGTGATAGATATGAAAAGTCATATAAAGGAAATATTATATAGAGGTAATATTTGCAATAAGATATCCGCTATGAAAAATCTATTAGTAAGTCATATCAGAGTACATACAATTTGCTACATTTGCTAAAAGAGCTTACAGAGAAGCAATTTAGTGATACATATGAGATTATGAGAGTTAATAAAAAAAAACCTGCCATATAGATGTTATATTTGCAATAAGGCGTTCTCTCTGAAAAGGCTATTAGCAATACATCAGAGTACAAATAAGTGAAAAGCCATACAGTTGTAATCCTTGCAACAGGACATTCTCCCAGAAAGAAATCTAAGTGAGCCACACGCGAGTGCATGCAAAGGAGTAGCCATGCAACTGTGATATCTGCAATAAGGTTTTCTCACTTAAATACCATCTATTGAGCCATACGAGAGTACATAAAAAGTAAAGAAATACAGCTGTAATATCTGCAAAGAGACCTCCACGTTTTAGTAAATCATATCAGAATACGTAGAAAGGAGAACCCATACAGCTACATTTCCTAAAAGGCATTCTCACATAACCATAATCACGTGAGCCATATAAGAGTACATGCGATGAAGTAACCATACTCCTATAATATTTGTAATAAGACCTCACATGACACTACTCTTGTGATCCATATAATATTAGATACAAAGAAAAACTTATTGATATTATTGGTGAGTAATTTTTAGGAATACCTTTACTGATTTATGTTGTATATAACATTTTTAATATGTAGTTCTTTCGAGAAAAAAATAAACTTTTATGCGTTATGCTTATTTAATTTTCCATGTAGTTTTTGTTCAGGTAAAGTTATGTATGCTATCACTAAACAAAGATGTCAAAAGACATGGCGGCTCATCTGCCTCTTCAATATGGCAACTGATTTGGAAGACTTTTTCATTTTGTGAAAATACGGTTTTAGCTTCTACTATGATCCTCTTTATTATAATTAAAAGAAGAAAATTAATGTATTCTATATGAAAATGACATACGAAGTATTTCGTTTTAATGTCCATATCTATATCTGTCTGTATATAAACACATGTATACATACATACATATATGAATATATATATAGAGAGAGATGGATAGATAGATAGATACATAGGTAGATAGATAGACACACACACACGCATATATATATATATATATATATATATATATATATATATATATATATATATATATATATATATATATATATATATATATAAACATATATATATATATATATATATATATATATATATATATATATATATATATATATATATATATATATATATATATATATGTATGTATATATATATATATATATATATATATATATATATATATATATATATATGTATGTATATATATTTATATATATATATATATATATATATATATATATATATATATATATATATATATATATATATATATATATATATATATATATATATATATATATATATATATATATATATATACATATATATATATATATATATATATATATATATATATATATATATATATATATATATATATATACATACATATATATGTATATGTATATAAACATATCAGTATCATCAATGTTATCATTATTATCAATGTTATCATTCTCATGAATGTTATTATTATGATCAATGTTATCATTATGATTAAAGTTATTATCATCAGGGTTTCATTATATAAGTAATAATTATACTACAATAATAATTACAGTTATAAATAAGAACACTGCTATTAGCAACAAAAAAGACAATAACAACTTCCTTTGAACGCTATACGTAAAGTATTAGGACTATGAAGTTTACAGGCACATTAATAAGAAAACATTTTAATAGAATTTACGCCTAGCAAAAAATGAATAGGATTTCCCAATTCGTCTTTATTTCCCTCCTTAACATATTGAGTTTTTCCTTGCAAAGAGATCCGAGAAGGCCAAAAGTGTCCTGCTCCCTGAATGGCAATAAGGGAGTTCGGAATATTGAGAAATGCCTCAAACATGTGAGCTATCAGAAACAAATCTAGAGATTAGATGAATTACTTTACAATAAAATGCTACAGATATTCTCTGATATTAGTTTACAAGCGATCATTATTACCTTCTTTATTATCATTATCATCTAAACTATTATCATCATTATCATTATTGCAAGTATCATTATTATTACCATCAGTATTGCCATAATCATCACTATGACCTTCCACGATCAATACCATGGTCATTATTTTGATTTTTACCATGGTCATTACCATGATCATTACCGGGATTTTACTGTGATCATTACAATTATCATTGCCATTATTATTACCATTGCAGTTACCATTATCATTAATATTACAATTGTCATGAATATTATTATTATTGATGTTATTATTATTATTATTATTATTACTGTTTTTATTATTATTGTTATTATAATTAGTATTACTGTTATATTTGTTATTGGCATTGTTATTATCGTTATCATTAGAATTGTTATTATTATTATTATCATTATTATTATTAACACTGAAGTTATTATTATCATAATATTTATTATTACAACATTATTTTTATCAAAACTAATATTTCTTTTCACCAGTATCCTTATTTTTATCAGCATTATTATAAGTGGCATATTTTTATTATTATTACTATCCATATTATCAAAATTATTATTGATATTAATTATAATCATTATCAATTATATTGCTACTAATATCGTACTATTATTTCTATTATTATCGATACTAACATAAATAATTATACTGTCATCATTATTCATTATCCAGCAATCACGCCACCACGGTAAGCACCGACTGTCACAGAATAAAAAGAGACAGCCATAAAAAGCTGACACAGGCTGGGCCATATATGGAAGCCGCGGGCGAAGCTAGATCTCCGCAAGTCTCAACGAACTAACCACGGTGGGTAAGGACTAAGCTCAGCCGAGTCAGCACCAGCTGACACATGTTAGCGAGTCTACACAGGCCGGGCTCCCCTCATGAGCATAGCCCCGGCGAGGCTCAGCTTCGCATGTCGGATTTATCCTTGCATTCGACTCTCGTTCAGATGAGTTTCTTTGAGCGAAGTGTCTTTGCGTTGACGCCCGAAGAAAGGCACGTGCGGCCACTCTGCTGCGAGGAGCTTACCGGTGTGGAGAGTGTTTGAAGCCATAAGGTGAGAACTTAGGAGAATTAGGTATTTCGCAGTTAATATGTATACATATTATCAGTTCACTTCCAATGTTTCACTTAGGCCTCTCGTTCAGTCGAGCGTCCCATTAAGCGAAGAGTCGTAGCGGCCACTCTGCTTCGAGGAGCTTACCTGTGAGGAGAGCGTGTGGAAGCATAAGGTGAGATTATATGACAATTTGGTGCTCGTAGTTATTTTTGCGGGTAAGTATACAGGAATGTAATTATGTGCATATACTAAACATATAAGTCTATATATATATATATATATATATATATATATATATATATATATATATATCTGTGTGTGTGTATGAATACACATACATTTGTATATATACACATGTTTATAAATATATACATTTATTAACATACATATAGATATATTTTGATATTAATGTATATATACATATATGTGTGAGTGTATGTTTGTACATACATATCTATATAGATATATATATAGAGAGAGATGTACGTATGCACACACACACACAAATATATACACATATATATATATGTGTGTGTGTGTGTGTGTGCAACAAAGCACACAAAAAATAATTTACTATTTTATGATATTAGTTTACATATTTCCAATTTATCGTTATTTTAAAAATTATTATCTGTATCATCATATAGTCCTTGCATACAATTATCATGATCATTATTGATGTTATTATTGTTATTATCATTATTATTACAATTATAATAATAATCATCATCACCTCGTTATCATCATTATCATTTTCGTTTTCAATGATTATCGTTGTCATCACCACTATCAATATCATTATTTGCTTAATGATAATAATAATAATAATAATAATTATAATAACAATAACCATGATAATAATAATAATTATTATAATAATAATGTTAATAACAATATAATTAATAAGAATAATAATGATAATAAGTAATAAAACAATTATTATAATAACATATTAATAAAAACTAAATAATGATATTGAAAATAATTATAGGAAAACAAAGGAGTAACAACATAATGGTAACAGTAATAATAATAACAACGATAATTAGATAAGACTTATATTATGAAACTATAAGAATTATGGTGATAATGGTAATAACAGTATCAATGGTAATTATATCAATAGTAATAATAATAATGTACACACACACACACAAACACACACTTACACACACACACACACACACACACATATATATATATATATATATATATATATATATATATATATATATATAGAGAGAGAGAGAGAGAGAGAGAGAGAGAGAGAGAGAGAGAGAGATAAGAGAAAGAGAGAGAGAGAAAGAGAGATAGATAGATAGATATGTGTGGTTGTAAATAAATATATATATATATATATATATATATATATATATATTCATATATATATATATATATATATATATATATTCATATATATATATATATATATATATATATATATATATATATATATATATATATATATATATATATATATATATACACACACATACACACACACACACACACACACACACACACATATATATATATATATATATATATATATATATATATATATATATATATATATATATATATATATATATATATATACATACACATATGACCACAAATGTGTGTTTATCATAACATATAGAACGTGATATATATATATATATATATATATATATATACATATATATATCTTAATCTTAAATTGGAAAACAAACGTCTTGACCCCAAACGACCTCGTTGGAGAACAAGCGATGCGAACCTCCGCGCCACTTCTCAAGACGCTGCCCTGCGAACCCGCCAAGAAGGCCTATATAAGGGTAAGAAAGCCGGGAAAGAGTGGAGTTGTTTAGCCATTGAACTGGGCAGCTCGGTCAACTATCCTCGCTACTCCTCAGCTGTGACCTCAAGAATCTTGTGACTTTATACTACAGGAAAATCGTGAGATAAATATATATATAAAATCATATCTACAATGAGAATATTGATGGTGTTTCTTAATTAAGGATATTTATTCATGGTTTTGTGTGATGGTTTACGGGTAATGTATATATGAATGCAGAAGAGTGGCTAGGTGAGTGATAATAAGTGTTCAAAATTTCGAGATAAAAGTGATCTGTTATAGTATATAAAATTAGACTATACATACGTGAAGCTTTTAAATTAAAATGACGCCAGAAAGTACCAACTAGGAATACTTGGTTCTATATCTGTGTTAAAAAGTTCAGAAAGTCCCATTGGTCGTTGAGTGCCACAATTGATGGAAATAGCGTCATGAAAAATTAATAATCCCCCCCACCTACACCAGAAAAAAGTCCTTAGAAAATGACCATTAGAAACTAGCCAACATCACCTGTCCCCATACACACAGGAAGCCGAGTAACAGTTGCACGGGTAAGACTGTTTTTCATCAAGATTTGCTAAAAAACAGCCAAACCACCAGTAAGTGCATCACATCACAAAATCAGGTAGTTTGAAACCTATACCATAAAGCGATAACTATAATCAACCACTCGACTCGACAGAAGATCCACCAGATAAACTATGTTTTAACAAAGTCTAACACTAGGGATGGCACCTGAAAGAACGCCAACCGCCGACCCCGCGACCCGTAGCCCGTGGCCGCGGTCGGACGAGGGCGCACGCCGGCTTAGCAACCGCTAAGGAATGCGGCAGATAAACCCGAAAAATGGCCAGATACAAAACCCTCTTTCTAATTTCCTCTAACCCTAAACCTCGTCCTTACCCATTCCAGTACCATCCTAGTTCCTCCCCTTCCACAGCACCCGCCTCCATTCCTCAACCCCTCCGCTGGCACCCAACAACTTATGCACATTATAATGCAGGGCTCGTTATAATGGAGTGCTTATGTGTACCCATACAGACACACTTCAAACGTTTGTGCATGAGAATGAGCGCATATGCTAGGAAGTTCCCAGGTGTATATGTGTGCACGTACATGTGTGTATGTGTGTACGTGTCCATGTGTGTGTATGCAAGATAAGCAATACACATGCGCGTTTAAATTTATATATGGGGCATTTATGCACGTATGCGGGCATGTGTATGGATGTATGTGTGTGTGTGTACATGTACATGGTTATGTTTGTGCATATACAGTTATATGTATACATATAGTTACATGTGAGAGTACAATATGCATGTGCATGTGTGTTCCCCTATTTGTATTTGATGGTATATATGATATGTATATGTATATATATATATATGTATATATACATATATTTATACACACACACACACACACACAGACACACACACATATATATATATATATATATATATATATATATATATATATATATATATATATATATATATATATACGTATGTAAACACACATATATGCATATCTATCTAACATATGCTTATAATTACATTGCTGTATATTTACCCGAAAAAAATACAACTACCAACTGCCAAAGTTTCCTATGATCTCACCTTATTCTTCACACACTCTCCTCACAGTTGCATTAAACAGAATGGCAGCTTTATGCAACGCTCGACTGAAGGAGAGGCGAAAGTAAAGTAATGAAACTAACGCTCCTTCTCTGAGTCTTGGGGATTGGGAAGGGTTAGCCCAGGGGTTTCCAAAGTAGTTAAAGTGGGTTGCTTTGGCGAAGTAGGGGGTCGATATACGCCTTGGGGTTTTAAAAGAAATGTTACATTTTTGCTTAATAAAGAAAATACAAGAAAGTAACCCTTTGCTACCCTTTTTGATTCAAATATAGTTATTTTTAAATAATTATTTATCTTATATTGTACGGGACAGCAGGGCGTAGTATGCAGTTTCTCTTACTGATTTATATGGAAGGCAGGGTTTGGTATATAGTTCCCCACACAAAAGTATACGAAAATTTCACATTTACTAAACTATCCTTCAAATATATGTGTATATGTATGTAAATGTATGTATGTATATATAAATACTTATGTTTGGGATTTCCTCAGCCAATCATGAGGCCGCAAATACCATAAAGTTAAAGCGAAGATTAAGGCTATTCTCTTGCTGATTGGCTAGAGAGAATTAACCCATATTTTCTAACGATTTGGTGACGCTAGATTATCACTTTTAAGCCCCATTTAAAGCGACATAGAAATTGTTTTATTTGATAAAAAGATAAAATAAATTGTAGATAGAGATGATGATAATAGCAATAACAATGTTAATAATACTGATGATGATAATGATGGTAATAATTGCAATAATAAGGATAACGATAATAAATAAGATAATATAATGGATGATGATGACTCTGATATT
>NW_025918288.1:42500-47500 GCF_019202785.1 Penaeus chinensis
CAAGGAGTCTATCAGTAGGCCCTAGTTACCGATCCTGATTTCCCAATTCCTTGAATTGGCGGGAAACTTAATGGCATTGCTAGCGATACTGTTACTATTGTTATTGATGTTATTGATGTTTCTTAAAGTGAAAGGAAAGGGTAAATAGGTGATATAGGTAGTTTCCAATAACTGGCTATTTGGTGATTAAGAACTTGTAGAGCTGTCTATGTGTAAATACAATAAATAAATGTGTATTACATTGGGCATGGCGTGTATTTTTGTCGCATGGGGCGAATGGGTTAATATTTGAATTAACGACAACAGAAAATTAGAAATGTGTAAACTATATATCGTAAAATGGTAAATTAGTTTTGTGTGGTTAGTTGTAGGCACACATATATAAATATATATATATATATATATATATAAATATATATATATATATATATATATATATATATATATATATATATATATTTGTGTGTGTGCATATGTACATCTCTCTCTCTCTCTCTCTCTATATATATATATATATATGTTTGTATACACACACATATATGTGTATATATATTAATTAATAATATATATATATATATATGTATATGAATAAATGTGTATATATTTATAAACATATGCATATATGTACATATGTATGTGTATTCACACACACACACACCTATATATATATATATATATATATATATATATATATATATATATATATATATATATATATATATACTTATATGTTAATTATATGCACATACTTACATTGCTGTATACTTACCCGCAAATAATAAACTACGAGTAGCCAAATTGTCCTATAATCTCACCTTATGCTTCCACATGCTCTCCTCGCAGGTAAGCTCCTCGCAGCAGAGTGGCCGCACGTGCCTTTCTTCGGGCGTCAACGCAAAGACTCATCTGAACGAGAGTCGAAGGCAAAGTAAAGATAAGGATGAATCCGACATGTAAAGCTGAGCCTCGCCCAGGCTATGCGCATGAGGGGAGCCCGGCCTGTGTAGACTCGCTAACGTGTGTCAGCTGGTGCTGACTCGGCTGAGCTTAATCCTTACCCACCGTGATTAGTTAGTTGAGACTTTTGGAGATCTAGCTTCGCCCGCGCCTTCCATATATGACCCAGCCTGTGTCAGCTTTTTATGGCTGTCTCATTTTATTCTGTGATAGTCGGTGCTTACCGTGGTGGCGGGTTGCAGGCAGGCGCTCCTGCCGCCATGGTGTAAGCATACCACATAATCTCTTCACCAGGCGGCTGTTGTGAGCGGTCTCTGTCTCAGAAATTGTGTGTGCTCACAATTTTCTAAATAGTGTACGAGGGTGGCGTTCGTGGTGCTCAGACACAGCAGTAACCTCCGGGCGACAATTGCAACTTCTCGCGCCTGGGCGGGGAGCGAACCGCCGATCGCTTTGAGCCCGGAAGCTCAAGGTGAGGGAACTGGCGGTGGGAAAGGGCTTGCTCACTAAATTTTTGGAGCTGCTCAGCCAATCATGAGGCCGCGAATACCATGAAGTCATAGTGAAAACTGAAGCTATACTTTCTCTGATTGGCTAGTGAGAATTACACCATATTTTCTAAAGATTTGATAACATTGGGTGCAATCTTTAAACCCAATTTAAAGTAAGATAGACATTAACTTACTCGGTAAAGGATTAAGAAAATTTGATTAATAATGATAATGATAATAATGATGATGATAAACAGAACAACAATAATAATAATAGCAATAAGAATAATACTCATCATGATAAGGATGATAGTAATTGTAACTAATGATGATAATATAATCCTGGTAATGATGCCAATATTATGGATAATGATGACTGTAATATTATTTATGTTAATATCGATAATAATAATAATAATAATAATAATAGTAACAATATTAGTAGCAATATAATTGATAATGATTATGATTAATATCAATAATAATTCTGATAATATGGATAACAATAATAATAAAAATATGTCACTGATAATAATGCTGATAATAAGAAGGATACTGGTGATAAGAAATATTAGTAATGATAAAAATAATGATGTAATAATAAATATTATGATAATAATAACTTCAGTGTTAATAATAATGATAATAATAATAACAATGCTATTGATAACGATAATAGCAATGACAATAACAAATATAACAGTAATACTAATTATAATAACAATAATAATAAAAACAGTAAAAAAATAAAAATAATAATAACATCAATAATAAAAATATTCATGATAATTGTAATATTAATGATAATGGTAACTGCAATGACCGGTAATGATCATGGTAATGACCATGGTAAAAATCAAAATAATGACCATAGTATTGATCGTGGAATAGTCATGGTGATGATTATGGCAATACTGATGGTAATGGTAATGATAGTGGCAATAATGATAATAATGATAATGGGTTAGATGATAATGATAATAAAAAAGGTAATAATGATTGCTTGTAAACTAATATCATATAATATTTGTAGCATTTTAATGTAAAGTAATTCATCTAATCTCTCCTGTAAAATATTTGTTTACGATAGTTCACATGTTTGAAGCATTTCTCATTAATCCGAACTCCATAATTACCATTCAGGCAGCAGGAGACTTTTGGCCTTCTAGGATCTCTTTGCAAGGAAAAACTCAATATGTTAAGAAGGGAAATAAAGACAAAATTGGGAAATCCTATTCATTTTTTGCTAGGCGTAAATTCTATTAAAATGTTTTCTTATTAATGTGGCTGCAAACCGCATAGTCCTAATACTTTACATATAGCGTTCAAAGGAAGTTATTATTGTCTTTTTTGTTGCTAAAAGCAGTGATCTTATTTATAACTGTAATTATTATTGTAGTATAATTATTACTTATATAATGAAACCCTCATGATAATGATAACATTAATCATAATGATAACATTGATCATAATAATAATATTGATCATAATAAAAACATTGATAATAATGCCAATATAGATTATAATGATATGTTTATATACATATATATACATATACATATATATGTATATATGTATAAACATATATATACATATACATATATATGTATATATGTATATACATATGTATATATATATTTATATATATATATATATATATATATATATATATAGAGAGAGAGAGAGAGAGAGAGAGAGAGAGAGAATATATATATATATATAGAGAGAGAGAGAGAGAAAGAGAGAGAGATGTAAATATAGATATACTTGTTTATATATATATAATATATATATGCGTGTGTCTATATATCTATCTACTTATCTATCTATCTATCCATCTCTCTCGCTATATATATATATTTATATATGTATGTATGTATACATATGTGTATATACAGACAGATACAGATATGGACATTAACACAAAATACTTTGTATGTCATTTTCATATAGAAAATATTAATTTTCTTATTTTGATTATAATAAAGAGGATCAGAGTAGAAGCTAAATCCATATTTTCACAAAAGGAAAAAGTCTCCCAAATCAGTTGCCATATTGAAGAGGCAGAGGAGCCGTCATGTCTTTTGACATCCTTGTTTAGTGATAGCATACATAATTTTACCTGAACAAAAACTCCATGGAAAATTAAATAAGAATAACGCATAAAAGTTTATTTTTCTCGAAAGAACTACATATCAGAAATGTAATGTACAGCATAAATCAGTAAAGGTGTTCCTAAATATTTGGGACAATTACTCACCAATAGTATCAAGAAGTTTTTCTTTGTATGTTATATTATATGGATCACAAGAGTAGTTTCGTGTGAGGTCTTATTGCAAATATTAAAGGAGTATGGTTACTTCATCGCATGTAGTCTTATATGTCTCACGTGATTATGGTTGTGCCTTTTAGGAAATGTTACTGTATGTGTTCTCCTTTATATGTATTCTGATATGCTTTAATAAAACGTGGAGATCTCTCTGCATATATTACAGCTTTATTTCCTGTTTATGTACTCTCGTATGGCTTAATAGAAAATATTTAAGTGAGAGAGAGTTATTGCAGATATCGCAGTTGCATGGCTGCCCCTTGGCATGCACTCTCGTGTGGCTCACTTAGATTTCTTTCTGGGAGAATGTCCTGTTGCAAGGATTACAACTGTATAGCTTCTCACTTGTATGTACTCTGATGTTTTACCAATAGCCTTCTCAGAGAGAACGCCTTATTGCAAATATAACATCTATACAACTTCTTTTCTATGTACTCTCCTGTGTATTACTAATTTTCTTTTGAACGTGGAGGCCATACTGCAAATTTCTCATCTGAATGGATTCTACTTTAGTGTTCCACTAGGGGACTATTCCTGGAGTTTTTTTTTCTGAAATCTCACACATGGCTGACTTGTCATTACTGAGTACTCTTTTATGTATTGCAATATCACTTTTTGACGGAAGCTATATAAATCCTCCTTACATGTACTATATGTGTTGCTTTAGGTCTTATTTTTTCCGAGAAGACTTTCTAAAAATTGCAATTTTATGGCTTATCCTTTTGTATGTCTAACTAGATTATTTCTTCGTGGAGAAGTCTTGTTGAAAATATCCTAGCTGAATGGCTTCTCCTTTGTATGTACTGCTACGTGCCTTGCTAGATTGCGTTTATTAGAGAAGGCCTTGCTGCAAATCTCACAACTGAAAGGCCTCTCCTTTGTATGTACTCTCATGTGCTTTACTAGAGTATCTTTCTGAGAGAAGGACGTGCTACAAATCTCACAGCTGAAGGGCTTCTCCTTTGTATGTACTCTCATGTGCTTTACTAGCGTATCTTTCTGAGAGAAGGACGTGCTACAAATCTCACAGCTGAATGGCTTCTCCTTTGTATGTACTCTCATGTGATTTACTAGATGACCTCTCTGAGAGAAGGCCTTTCTGCAAATCTCACAGCTGAATGGCTTCTCCTTTGTATGTACTCCCATGTGCTTTACTACAGAACCTTTCTGAGAGAAGGCCTTGCTGCAAATCTCACAGCTGAATGGCTTCTCCTTTGTATGTA
>NW_025918288.1:60000-70000 GCF_019202785.1 Penaeus chinensis
GCAGGTTCGCAAGGCCTAGTTTCCCTTACTGATGTATGTGGGAAACAGGATTTAGTATATAGTTACCAGCACAAACGTATAAGAAAATTGCACATTTACTTAAGCATCCTTAATATATACGTATGTATATATATATATATATATATATATATATATATATATATATATATATGTCTGTGTGTGCATGTATGTATGCATACATACTGACGTTTGGGAATTCTTCTGCAAATTATGAGGCCGTAAATACCATGAAGTAAAATAAAATAACCTCTATGGATTTATGCTGTACATAACATTTTAATGTGTAGTTCTTTTGAGAATAATAACCTTTTATGGCCTGTATTTAATTCCGCATGGAATTTTTGTTCAGGTAAGCACATGTATGCTATCAGTGAACAGGGGTGGTCACAAGACTGCTATTACTGGTCATGGCATTCAAGAAATCTACTGCACCTACTCAATATGGCAACTTATTTGTAAAACATTTGGCTATTTGAAAAGAGGGATTTAACTTCAACTATGATCTTCCTATCTAAATTAAAAGAAGGAAATTCATGCATATTATTTGAAAATGATAAATGGATATTTCATTTTGATGATTTTAAAGACCGACACACACATGTATATATTTATACCTCTATTTATATCTATCTATATATAATTATATATATATATATATATATATATATATATGTTTACATATATACATGTGTACGTATATCAATACATGCATATATATATATATATATATATATATATATATATATATATATATATATATATATATGTGTGTGTGTGTGTGTGCATGTATATGTGTAAACACATTCATATATGCTTACACATATACATACATACATATATGTGTATATATATATAATTCACACACACACGCATAAACACACACACACACACACATATATATAATCATATGTATGTATGTATGTTTGTTTTCATTATTGTACCTTTTCATGTAACTATCGATTAATCTATGTCTATACTCATTCCCCTAAATCTTTATATATCATTTCCCATTATTATGATCTTCATTATTATCATCATTATTGTTATTGATATATTTTTTTCTTTATCATAATCAACATTATCATATTTGGTTTTGTGTTTTTATATTGATATCATTATTACAGAAATTATTCCTAGCCTTAGTAATGAGTTAAAAATGATACTGTCTTGAAATGTCATTTCCTTGTACTATTAATGTTATTATTATTGCTATTAATATTTTCACTGTTATTGTTATTCTATTTTTATTACATTATTATTATATCATTTCATTATTAGTTTTTATTATTTATTATTATTATTATTTATTATTATATTGCTATTATCATTACTATTATAATTATTATCATTATTAATATAAGCATAGTTATTATTATAATTATTATTGTTATTAAGTAAATAATGATAGTGATAGTGGTGATGACAACGATAATCATCGATAACGAAAATGATAATGATAACGAGGTGATGATGATGATAATTATAATCTTAATAATGATAATAACATTGATAATATCAATAATGATCATGACAATTGCGGCAAGGACTATATGATAATACGGACAGTAATAGTCGAATTAACGATAACAAGAAATTTAAAATATGTAAACTAATATCTTAAAATAGATGAGACGCGGCCATGAGACGCGAAGGGGAGATTCGGACATGAGACGCGAAGGGGAGACGCGGACACGAGACGCGGGCATGAGACGCGAAGGGGAGATTCGGACACGAGACGCGAAGGGGAGATTCGGACACGAGACGCGAAGGGGAGAATATAAATCTGCACGAATATATAGGTATGAATTTACTTTTTTTTTTGCAATTTATTTAATTTTATTCTTAGCCTTCTCTTCATGAGTTTTTCTTTTCTCTTGGGTATTAATCAAATAAAAATGTAGATATCAAAATTCATCATGAATTTCTCATGTTAAGTAGAAAACCTGAACATTTAATCATTAATTATTATTATTATTTACTTATGTTATTATTAATTTTCTCAGAACAAATCTTATCAAAAGCTTCCATGTTTTTTAAAGATTTCAAATTTGTTCTTCTTAACCCAGTGCCGATGGGCACGCCATGCCATGCCCACTGTGAGTTTACTTGTTTGATAGTTTTTACACGTAGATGGCTACACTTGTACTAAGTCACCAATGAGCCAATTGCGAGTACTGCCTGTTTCGCCCGTTCACCCTTTTCTTTGATTTACGAAAATATTTTACGTTATTTCATTTTGCTATTACTAATGTTTATAACATTATAGTAATTATATTTCTTTATAATAAAAATAACACCATCTTCAAATCTCTCTCTATATATGATTTTTTATCATACAAACCAATATTACTATAATTTTATCGAAGGGACTAATTCACCAGAGGACACAGCAAGAGTGTGGAACACTAGTATAAGTCTATAAATATAAACCCGATAGGTCTATAAATACATTGAACACTAGTGTAGGTCTATATATATAAACACTTTGGGTCTATATATATAATCACTTTGGGTCTATAAATATATTAAACACTAGTATAGATCTATACATATAAACACTATAGGTCTATGAGTATATTAAACACTAGTACAGGTCTATAAATCTAAACACTATAGGTCTATAAATATATTAAACACTAGTTTAGGTCTATAAATATAAACACTATAGGTCTATAAGTATATTAAACACTAGTACAGGTCTATACATATAAACACTATAGGTCTATATATATATTAAACACTAGTCCAGATCTATAAATATATACACTATAGGTCTATAAGTAAAGTAAACACTAGTATAGGTCTATAAATATAAACACTATAGGTCTAGAAATATATTAAACACTGGTACAGGTCTAAAAATTAATTTTCAAAAGGAAATATACCATGCCCTCTGGCAAAGACCAAAAAGTAACATGTAAATGTTAACACACTGATCAGTGAAAATATTCCTTGCATTTAACAAAAAAAAAAAAAAAAAAAAAAAAAAAAAAAAAGTGCCTAAAAGACAAGCAAGTTAGCACTGAAGAGTACTTCCCTTAAATAAATCTGAAAAATTAAATCAATATATGGTTTATTCATGTAATATGTTGATGTAAATCATTACTTAAAAAAACAAAACAGAAAAAAAGTTGATAGAGAAATCTGGGAATCAGCAAAACGTCAGCAACATTTAAGACCCACAAATGCCTAAGTATATCATATCATTGTATACCATTCATTGTATAAATCATCAAATGATCTTGCTGGAAACTTTGTAACTGAATGACACTAAACTAGCAGCTAAACCATAATCCAAAATGCCGCAAGACCGTGCGATACACCTCTACCAAAGTTCCAGTTCGAGGCCGCTGGCTCAGCATTATTTACATCCGGCAACTCTTATCTCGTTACTATAGTATATGATTCCTAAGTATTTTCAGATCATAATATTTATCAATAAGAATCATTTGAATAAATAAAAAAATAATTAGTGCGCTTTTTACTGCATATTTTCGATTAATACCAATGCAGTGCATGATCCATACAAAATAGCGAACTCAAAAATTAATTTACTTATGTGAGGGAATTCAATTATACTTTATTTAATATATATTCAAACACACACACACAGCCATACATACACACACACAAACACACACACACACACACACACACATATATATATATATATATATATATATATCAGTCAACTAAACATACATACATATTTACATAATTAGTAACACACAAACACACACATAGACATACATATGGTTACACACACACACACACACACACACACACACACACACATATATATATATATATATATATATATATATATACATATACACTCAACTAAACATACATGCACATACATATATATACATATACACTCAACCAAATCATACATACATATTTATATAATTAGTAACAGCAGACATGAGTTTACCTGAAGAAAAAAAAAATCCATGGACACTTAAATACAAGTCATAACACATGGAAATTTATTATGTCAGACAAGAACTACATATCACGTGTATAACATAAATCAGAAAAAAATCCATCAAAATCTTGGGCAATTCTTCCCCAATAATGTCAAGGGAAAGAGTGCTCCTCTTAGATGAAATATCTTGCTCTTCGATGCAATTCGCGTTGTCCACGAGATGTCTTCTCTGAGTGAAAGCAAGTGTCTAGGCCTCTGAGATATAAGGCCTGCAACCCTTACGTATTCTTGCTTTTTCCAAAGCGAATGTCTGTGTGGTTCTGGTTTGCGTGTATTCACCTGTATGACGCACTACATTATACTCAGAGAAAACAAACTCTCAGCCTTATCTCGCCTTCTGTGACAAGGCCTTTGTTTCAAACTTCGCAGAGATGAGTTTTTTTCCTTTGTTTTTACTACTGTTTGTTACACTAGGTGATGACTCCATGAGAACCCCATTTGCAAATATAACACCGGTGGGGCTCTTCCTTTGCAGGTACCCTCAACTGGCTCAACCGATTAGCTTTCTAATTTTCCCGTTGCAAATCTCACGTCCGTTTGTCTCCTCTTTTTGGGTGTTCTCTCGTACGGGGCATTAGGGAACAGTTTCGTGAAAAGTTTTTGCATAACGTTACGGTTCCGTGAAAAGATTTTGCATTTGGGAACGGTTTCATGAAAAGATTTTAGAGTAAGCTTCATAGCCTTACGGCTTCTCTTTTGTGTGTACTCTCATGTGGATAACTAGATTAGATTTATGTGAGAAGGTCTTGCTGCAAACCTCGCAGCTGTATGGCTTCTCCTTTGTTTGTACTCTCATATGGATAACTAGATTGATTTTATGCGAGAAAGCTTTGTTGCAAACCTCACAGGTGAATGGCCTCTCCTTTGTATGTACTCTCATATGTGTTACCAGGTGACCTTTTTCGGGGAAGACCTTGCTGCAGGTCTCACAGCTGTATGGCTTCTCTCTTGTATGTACTTTGATATGCCTTGCTAGAACGCTTTTGGAAGGAAAGGCTTTAAAGCAAATATCACAGTTGAATGGCTTCTCCTTTGCGTGTACACTCATATGCCTAATTAGACTATCTCTATGTGAGAAGTTCTTGCCGCAGATCTCACAGCTGTAGTGTTTCTTCTTTGTATGTACTCTCATGTGCCTAACAAGACTATTTTTATGCGAGAAGTCTTTGTCGCAAATCTCACAGTTGTACGGCTTCTCCTTTGTGTGTATTCTCATGTGCGTTACTAGAGGACCTTTCTCCGAGAAAGCCTTGTCGCAAATTTCACAGCTGTAAGGCTTTTCCTTTGTATGTACTCTGATATGCTTTCCTAGATTGTTTTTGGATGGGAAGCCCTTGTCGCAAATATCACACCTGTAGGGTTTCTCCTTTGTGTGAACTCTCATGTGAATTTTGAGATATCTCCTCTTAGAGAATTTCTTGCTGCACATTTCGCATACAAGACGCTTCAAAGTCGGTTCCACTTCTGGTTCTGTATCCTTAAGACTTTCTTTATGTATCGCCTGATCCCCTTCTGGTGAACAGTTGTTCCAACATTCCTCAGCCACCAATGGCACTCTTAACGCGTCACTATGATCCCGAACTAATTCACACGAGTCCTTTGCATCTGCTTCATGACTTTGGTCATAAAGATTGTGAAAGAAAAGACATTCGTGTTTCACTTTTACGTCACCCACTTCGTCTCTCTCATGATCTGCGTAATCGAGCTGTTCTTCCTTAATTTCTAACCAAATATCCTTGGACATATCTTCGCTGAGCTCTTCCTTGATACTGACTCCTGTGTCTAATATTCCCTCATTCACGACTGGGGCCAAAGGCATTCCATCGGCAAGGGAACTCATCCTGTGAATGGAAAGCATACCTAATAACGAACTACATATTGTTGATATTAAGAATGTAAATGCTATTGCAAACTATTTGGTATCACTTATTACCAAAATGACGAAAGTTACATTAAAAAACGGGGGTGGTGGTGGTAAATAAACATGAGGTACTGAAAGTAATAAAAAAAAATACCATTTCATAATGTATTGTTATATAAATACAGAAGTAATACAAATTTATGATGGGAATTTTCAGAGACTTTGCATTATTTCAATGACAATTAGAATAACACCATTTTAATGAAAACTGATCACACATATGTGTATGCAGTACAAATACAGCACTGATAATACCAACAAAAAGAAATGCCAGTGCTAATTGTGATAAAAAAGCTATTATTACAACATCAATATCAATGCCAGTAACAATAAAATCATAAATGATTTTACCAAAAAAAAAAAAAAAAAAAAGTTCCATAATGTCAGAAATTTCTGTAAGAATGCTGAGGGTTATAATAAAAGTGACTTGTAGAGGTGATGACTATACTGAGGAGAGGAATGGTAAATGGGCAGGGTTAGAAGACTTAAACGTGCTAGACATCTAAGGTAACACAGCACAGTGGTGAAGTTCTGTAGTGGGAAAGGGTTGAAATGTGTTAATGTTTAGGACAAAACAAAAAAAAAAAAATTGTTAGGTGTTGGATGTTGTAGAGTGTATTAAGGACAGAATGACAGTGAAAAGAGTAAAAATTGGGGGAAGGGGGTGGGGGCATGAAGTATGGCGGGGATTTGTAAAAAGGGGAAGGGATTAAAGTTATAGGCCGTTCAAATCAGATCTGATGGAGAGTACGAGGAAACGGTTAATGTTTAGAACAAAAACGTGCTAGGCATTAAAGTACTGTTGACAAAAAAAAAAAAAAAAAAAAAAAGTGTAAACGAGTTAATGATTAGGATAAAATGTGTTAGACGTCAACAATATTTCGCATAAGGTAACAGTTTCGTGAAAAGATTTTAGAGCAAGCTTCATAGCCTTTTGTGTATACTCTCATGTGGAGAACTAGATTTGATTTATGTGAGAGGGACTTGCTGAACACCTCGCAGCTTTATGGCTTTTCCTTTGTATGTAGAACGTTGCAGAACGCTGTAGAACAGAATGGTGGTGGAAAGGGTATAGAGGGTGGAAAACATGGAATATGGCACAGATTTTGTAAAGGGGAAGGGGTATTTGCGTAGGTGATCAGTTCAAATGGAAAGTATGTGTCTGTGGAAGATGAGAGTGACACAGGCAATCAGATCAAAAATAATTAAGTAAATATATAATTGAATTCGTCCGAATTTGGGTAATATGAAAAAGCAGCCAATTTCCCAATTTGTCCCAACTGACTACCTCCCTAACATGGCGGGAAAGCATCCTTTTGCAAATAAGACCAACGGCCAAAAGTGAAGTCTCCGTCTGTGTCCAAAACTTAAATAAGTTAATAAGTAAACAAGGTAAGTAAATAAGTAAATAAGCAAGTAGATTTAAAAGGCAAGAATACAATAATATAAGATTTAAAATAAGATTAAAAATACCAGAGTAAAATACTGATTTCATCTCAGTGAATCATATAAATCAGGATCTACAATGGTAAACTATACACACAACAAGTTGTTGTTTTTTTCTGTAATATTAATATACAAGTGCAAATGAAGAAAGTTTATCTGTTTACATATAATTTGAATTTTTTAATATCGCTGATTCCATTATTATGATATTAATAATTAAATAAATTATTATTAATTATTATTATAAAATTAATCACTATTTTTAAATTTAATTAATTATTGATATTAATTACTGAATTAACTTAATTATCGGTATTGTTAATATCGTTGTCATTTTTATAATTATCATTATATTTATCTCTACTATAACCATTTACATTACCATTGTCACTATCATCACCATTATCATTATCACTTTCATTATTATATTTATAAATACTATTATTTTTAATACCCTTCTTATTATCGTTATTATTAGTATTATCATTAATACCACTTTCATTATGTCTGAAAGTTTCCTTATTATAATATTCTGATTATTATAATTATCATTGTAACTATTATTATTATAGTTATATTTGTTATTTCGATCATTTTCATTGTTATTATTATTATCATTATTACTGTTGTTGTTCTTATTCTTTTGATTTTATTCTTGTTTTACCTGTTACTATGATAATAATAATCATTACATTACATATTATATATATATATATATATACAAGAAGACACACACACATATAAACACACACAAACACTGCATGGGCCAGAAGGATAGGCTCAACAAGAGCACAGAGAGAGCGAGAGAGGGGGAGGGAGGGAGAGAGAGAGACGGAGGGAGAGAGAGAGAGAGAGAGGGAGGGAGAGGATGAGAGAGAGAGAGGGAGGAAGGGAGGGAGGGAGAGGGAGAAGGGGAGGGAGAGGGAGAAGGGGAGGGAGAGAGAGAAAGATAGAGAGGGAGAAAGGGAGGGAGGGAGGGAGGGAGGGAGGGAGAGAGAGAGAAAGAAAGAGAAATAGAAAGAGAGAGAGGGGGGGGGAGAGGGAGAGAGAGGGAGAGAGAGAGAGAGGGAAGCAAGACAGATAGACAGACAGACAGTTAGAAGCGAGACAGACAGTTAGAAGCGAAACAGACTGTTAGAAGCGAGACAGACGTACAATTAGAAGTGAGACAGACAGACAAAAGCGAGACAGACAGACAGTTAGAAGTGAGACAGACAGACAGAAGCAAAACAGATAGACAGACAGTTAGAAACGAGACAGACAGACAGTTAGAAGCGAGACAGACAGTCATATAGAAGCGAGACAGACAGACAGACAGCTGGAAGCGAGACAGACAGTTAGAAGTGAGACAAAGAGACAGAAGCGAGACAGACAGACAGTTAGAAGCGAGACAGACAGACGGACAGAAGGGACACAGACAGAAAGTTAGAGGCGAGACAGACAGACAGAAGCGAGAGAGAGAGTCAGTTAAAAGCAACACAGACTGACAGACAGAAGCGAGACAGACAGACAATTAGTAGCGAGACAGAAATACAGACAGAAGCGAGACAGACAGACAGTTAGAAGCGAGACAGGCAGACAGAAGCTAAAAAGACAGTCAGTTAGAAACGAGACAGACAGAAGCGAGACAGACTGACAGACAGAAGCGAGACAGACAGTTAGAATTGAGACAGACAGACAGAAGCGAGACAGACAGATAGAAGCGAGACAGACAGTCAGTTAGAAGCGAGACAGACAGACAGACATAAGCGAGACAGGCCGACAGTCAGAAGCGAGACAGACAGACAAACAGTTAGAAGACAAGAAAGACAGACAGTTAGAAGCGAGACAGACCGACAGACAGAAGCGAGACATGCCGACAGTCAGAAGCGAGACAGACAGACAAACAGTTAAAAGACAAGACAGACAACAGTTAGAAGCGAGACAGACAGACAGTTAGAAGCGAGACAGACAGACAGTTAGAAGCGACCCAGTCATACAGTTAGAAGCGAGACAGACAGACAGTTAGTAGCGAGACAGACAGACAGTTAGAAGCGAGACAAACAGACAGTTGGAAGCGAGATAGCCAGACAGAAGCGAGACAGACAGACAGTTAGAAACGAGACAGAAAGACATACAGTCAGAAGCGAGACAGACAGACAGTTAGAAACGAGATAGACAGTTAGAAGCGAGACAGACAAACAGTTAGAAGCGAGACAAAAAGACAGAGTCAGAAGCGAAACAGACAATCAGTTAAAAGCGCGACAGACAGACAGTCAGATACGATACCGACAGACAGTTAGAAGCGAGACAGACAGACAGACTAAGCGAGAGAGACAGACAGACAGACAGAAGCGAGGCAGACAGATAGTTAGAAACGAGACAGGCTGAAAGACAGAAGCGAGACAGACGGACAGTTAGAAGTGAGACAGACAGACAGACAGAAGCGAGACAGACAGACAGTTAGAAGCGAGACAGAGAGACAGACAGAAGCGAGATAGACAGTCAGTTAGAAGCGAAACAGACAGGCAGAAGCGAGACAGACTGACATACAGAAGCGAAACAGAATGAAGCAAGATAGACAGACAGAAGCAAGATAGACAGCAAGAAGCGAGACAGACAGACAGTTAGAAGCGAGACAGACA
>NW_025918288.1:75000-82500 GCF_019202785.1 Penaeus chinensis
AAAACGCCAATTCAAGGAATGGGGAAGTCAGGATCGGTCACCAGGGCCTACTGATAGACTCCTTGCCGGCTGAGCACACGTGGAGCTATCTGTAGGTGACAAGTTTCACCAAAAACTATAGGGGAGAGAACATAAATCTAGGGCGAGTGGGTTAGTGTCCCTCCAGTGCTGCCGGCATGGAATACAAAAGGGGGAATGGAGCACATCTTTGTTGGCGAGTGAGCGCGCGTTCTCTCTCTCCGACTCAAGTCCTGCAGGCTTCCTGGCCCACTCCTCAACGGGAATTTTGTTATCCCGAAGGAAGTCCTCGATTGCTTTTTGCACCATCTGCCAGCTGAAAGTCAAAGAAGGAATGCACGAAATCTTTCAAGTATCCAGTGGAATGCATGAAATCCTTCAAGTATCCTGTGGAATATATGAAATCCTTCAAGTATCCAGTGAAATTCACGAAATCCTTCAAGACATCCGGTGGAATGCACGAAATCCTACACAACGTCCAGTGGAATGTATGAAATCCTTCAAAACGTCCAGTGGAATACACGAAATCCTTTAAGTATCCAGAGGAATGCACGGAATCCTTCAAGTATCCAGTGGAATGCATGAAATCCTTCAAAACGTCCATTGGAATGCATGAAATCGTTCAAGACATCCAGTGGAATGCATGAAATCCTTTAAAACACCCAGTGGAATGCAAGAAATCCTTTAAGTATACAGTGGAATACATGAAATCCTTCAAAACGTCCAGTGGAATGCACGAAATCCTTCAAGTATCCAGTGGAATGCATGAAATCCTTCAAAACGTCCAGTGGAATAGACGAAATCCTACAAAACGTCCAGTGGAATACACGAAATCTTTTAAGTATCCAGAGGAATGCACGAAATCCTTCAAGTATCCAGAGGAATGCACGAAATCCTTAAAGTATCCAGTGGAATGCATGAAATCCTTCAAAACGTCCAGTGGAATACACGAAATCCTACAAAACGTCCAGTGGAATATACGAAATCCTTTAAGTATCCAGAGGAATGCACGAAATCCTTCAGGTATCCAGAGGAATGCACGAAATCCTTCAAGTATCCAGTGCAATGTATGAAATCCTTCAAAACGTCCAGTGGAATGCATGAAAACCCTCAAAACTTCCAGTGGAATGCACGAAATCCTTCAAGTATCCAGTGGAATGTATGAAATCCTTCAAAACGTCCAGTGGAATGCATGAATTCCTTCAAAAACGTCCAGAGGAATGCACGAAATCCTTCAAGTATCCAGTGGAATACAAAAAATTCCTTTAAGACATCCAGTGGAATGCACAGAGAGAGAGAGGGGGGGGGGGAAGAGAGAGAGAGAGATGAGAGAGAGAGAGAGAGAGAGAGAGAGAGAGAGAGAGAGAGAGAGAGAGACGAAAGAGAGAGAGGGAGTGAGAGACGAAAGAGAGAGAGAGAGAGACGAAAGAGAGAGAGAGAGAGACGAAAGAGAGACGAAAGAGAGAGAGAGAGAGAGAGAGAGAGAGAGAGAGAGAGAGAGAGAGAGAGAGAGAGAGAAAGAGACGAAAAAGAGAGAGAGAGAGAGACGAAAAGAGAGAGAGAAAGAGAGACGACAAGAGCGAGAAAGAAACACCGCTGGAGGTGTTCTCACGCCGAGGCCGAGGAGGTCAAAGCAGCAGTTACCCTCGGGACAGTGCTGCTCTACTGATGCTTCTGAAGATGCTCTCGTCAGAGATACACACACCTTATTCAGTTATTTACTTTAATTACTCCTCTTCCACTGCTTGAGGAGGTTCATTACTTCTGGGTATAAGCCAGCTGAATATATGAAGACAGATGCATTTTCCTTTTTTTTATCTCTACTCTCTCTCTCTATCTCTCTTTATCTCTCTCTCTCTATCTATCTCTTCATCTCTCCCTCTCTCTCTCACTATCTATCTCACTCTTTCTTTATCTCTCCCTTTCTCTTTCTTTCTCTTTCTCTCTATCTCTTTCTCTCTCTCTCCTCTTCTTATCTCTCTCTCTCTCTCTCTTTATCTTTCTCTCTCTCTTTATCTCTCTCTCTCTCCTTATCTCTCTCTCTCTCCATATCTCTCTCTCTCTTTATCTCTCTCTCTCTCTCTCTCGCTTTATCTCTCTCTCTCTCTATCTCTTTATCTCTCTCTCTCTCTCTCTCTCTCTATAATATATATATATATATATATATATATATATATATATATATATATATATATATCTTTCTTTATCTCTCCCTTTCTCTCTCTCTCTCTCTGTTTCTCTATCTCTATCTCTGTCTCTATCTATCTCTGTCTGTCTCTCTCTCTTTCTCTCTCTCTCTTTTATCTCTCTCTCTTTCTTTCTGTTTCTCTTTATCTCTCTTTCTTGTTCTTTCTCTCTATCTCTTTCTCTCTCTCCTCTCCTTTTCTCTCTCTCTCCTTATCTTTCTCTCTCTCTTTCTTTATCTCTCCCTTTCTCTCTCTGCCTCTCTATCTCTTTATATACCCCCCCTCTCTTTAAGAGACCCTCTTTTTAAGAGAGGGGGAGGGGTTCTCAGAGCAACTAAATCATTACTATAATCAAAACCAAATGCATGTTTTGAAAAGAGCCTACAGGTAAGATACACTATATACTATAGACACTATATACACTATATACAGATAAGATATATCTGTAAGATACATGAAGCAAGTGACTAGCTTACTCTGTGACCACTGAGCTTATAGGCAAATTGCCGGAATCTGAGATAGATTCCGTTGCAGCAGGATTTCAAGAGAAATCTGCATTTGCGTCTATACGTGATGACACTATACAGTGAGGGGGAAAGTGTGAGAGACAGAAAGAGAGAGGGGGGGGGAGGGGGGGTAGTGGGTGGAAATGGTTAATGGTTAATGGTTAAAAGCAAAATATATGTGCTAGACATCTAAGGTCATATAGCACTATAGTTAATGTTAGTGAAGGATGGTTGGGTTAGTGATTAGTTGTTAAAGCTGGGTTAAGGAATTGGTGAGTGAATGGGTTAGGGTCAGATGAGGTAATGTAAAGGGGTTAGATCAAGTAAAGGATATATATCCGTTTGAGGAAGGAAAATAGGTTGTCAAAGCAGAAAGTGTGAGATTCTGTAAGGATGTCTGATAAGTTGGGATGTCTATGTAGGGAGGACGTGGGCATGACAATAGAATATGTGGGACTAAAAGAGGAACATTCGGAAACCGCGAAAGTTCCAATGAAGGATAGTTATACTTTCGTTGATTTACTGGCAAAGATTGCAGTGCGTGTTGGAGAATTTGAAGGGGAAGGTGCTAGAGGGTGCGATAAAGAATGAGGTTGGGGAGGTGGTGTTGTATCACGAGGGATGTCGGGAGGTAGAGGGTCTGGGGAAGAGGGTTAATATAGGTGGGGATGGAGTCAGGGGGAATGGGTTTTGTTGGGATGGGGTAGGAGGATTGGGTGTAGGGAGAATATAAGTAGAAGGAGGATGGATATCGGCAGTCACTTTGAGTGTGGAGGGAGCGGGAGTTGTAGAATTTGAAGGTGGATGAGTATTAGTTTGGGACTCGATTATGTAGTTCTGGATATCTTCAAGAGTTTCCGTAGGCGAGTTGGTTGGGGAGTTTTGTGAGATTAAGGTTTTCTTGTGAGGGGGGGAAAGAAGTCTGGTGTCTGAAGAATAGGGGCAAAGGAAGGTGGAGGTAATTGTGGGGTAGGGGAAGAGGGGGTGGAATGTTTATTGTCTGCTGCGGGTAGTGCGGGGAGGGAGAGGGAAGGTGTTGGGGCTGTAGTAGAGATTGGAGTATCTGGATTTAGGATGGCAAAAGAATTTGACTATGTACAGATTGGAGTGTCTGGATTTAGGATGGCAAAAGAATTTGACTGTGGAAGGTAGGAGGTAGAAGAGGAGAAGTTAGATGGAGGGGGGTTAGGTTTAAGAGAGGGTGTAGGAGCTATGGGTGGTAGGGGGAGTGGCAGAGTGAGCGACATTACTAGAGTAGGGGTAAGAGAAAAACCTCGTCAACGAGCCTCCTGTCTGGCTTCACGTAGAGTGAGTCCAAGTCTGAATCTGAGAGTTGCTACCTCAGACTCAAATTTGTAGGTGGGGCAGCCTCTATAAAATGCATTATGGGGGCCGCCACAGTTTGCACATGTGCGTGATTGTGCAGAGCAGTTTGATCGAGTATGGCCAGGTTGGACACATAGCGGGCATCTGGCTGTGGAATGACAGTGTTTGGCTGGGTGTCCTAAACGCCAACAATTTTGGTACTGACGAGGAGGAGGTTGATATGGTCGGACAGGTTGGGATTCCCCACCTATGTAAACATTAAAGGGAAGGTCATGTCTACGGAAAGTAATTTTGGCAATGTTAATGGATTTCTTACGATTTCCTCTGGGAGGAATGGAGTAGCATTGTACATATGTTGCATCATAGTCTGTGAGACAGGCGAGTAAGTCCTCTCCACAATCTGACCATTCTTTGTCATAGATTGGGCATTCTGTTGGGGAGATAGAGACAGTTCCGGTGCAAGTATTGGGGGTTGGATGAGGTTCTGTAGGGATAGGAATACCACATAGATCAGTTAGTTTTGTTAATGCTATAGCTTGATTTTCAGTTGTTACTGTGACGAGACGGGAGTGGTCGGGTCGGCTACGGAAAGAGACTTTGCCTACTTGTTTTTGGAGGCATTGTTGGAAGAGGAGGGTGTTTTGAGAGTAGGGAGCTGTGGGAGGGATCACGAAAAATCGGTCCCATTTGGCTGGGCTAAATAGAGTATTTAGGATTCTTGTAGAGGTGGGGGTAGTAGAAGTGCGGGAATGTGTGGAAGAGGGAGTAGTGTTGAGGGGGATAGTGTTATGTGGAGGTGGGCAATAAGGTTGTAAGGTAGTAATAAGGGGAGATGGAGTTGAGTCGATGGCTGAGTCCCAAGGTTGAGTAGTTCCCCATCATTGGGTCTCAGTCTTCGTCTCCTAAGCCCCCCCACGACAACAACGGGCAAAGGATTGGGGGGGGAGGGGGGGGGCAAAGCGAGAAAGAGAAAGAGAGAGAGGATGGAAAGTGAGAGAGAGAGAGGGGGGGAGGGGAGAGAGAGGGGGGAGGGGAGTGAGAGAGAAAGGAAAGCAAGAGAGATAGAGAGAGTGAGAGAGAGAGGGTGGAAAGTGAGTGAGAGAGAGAGAGAGGAAAGCAAGAGAGAGAGAGAGGGGGGTCGGTGGGGGGGAATCCACACCAAAATCCACACCAGACATTTAAACAGAAAACCAAAATAGAAATTCCTGTTCGTAGAGTGTGTCTAGACAGCATGCAAATATGTTCAGCCTCTATTTCCAAATGGCTTTATTCATTTATACTAAACCACCACGGCGAAGGTGCTGCAAATCCTTTCCATTGCATAATTGAATTACATAACATAATTTCCTAAAATTAAAAGATTATTAATTTATTATTTTAATTCTATTGTTAATTAGTATGTTAATTATAATTTCATAAAAAAATATTGTTAATCATTATTAATCAATTTTGATAATAAATAATTAATATAAATAATAGAAATCAAATAATAATAACTTCAAATTTCCATTTTGCAAAATCAATAGAAATGACACTTCTCTCAATATTAAAGCATGTTTATATATATATATATATATATATATATGTGTGTGTGTGTGTGTGTGTGTGTGTAATGCAAATAGTAAATAAAGAAATATATCATACATAATCATGCACACACACACACACACATATATAAATATATATATATATATATATATATATATATATATATATGTGTGTGTGTGTATACATATTTATACAGTATAACTGTATAAACGTATGTATATATGTATATATATACATACATATATATGTATATATAATTCACATGTATGCATACTTAATATATATATTACGTATACACACACTTCTATATATTGTGTATGTATGCATAATATATATACCCATATGATGATAATTCAATCCTGGTGCTATCGCCGAGTCACGAAATTTCATACTACCAAGTCCAAGGAAAAGATTGTGGGTCGGTTAAAACGCCGTTGCCTCAGCATCCAAGTCTGCTGATTAATGGACTCTTCATCACTTCAGTGGAAAATCTAATGCTCTTAGTTGTAATGTTTGATTCAACGCTTCCATTTGAATTGCAGATCAGCAATATAATTAATGGACTTCAGTGGATAATCCCAAACTCCTGATTTAGTGCTTCCATTTGAATTACAGGTCAGCAATATGATTAATGGACTTCAGTGGATAATCCAAAACTCCTGACTTATTGCTTCCATTTGAATTGAAGATCAGCAATATGTTGGGCATCATTCGCAAGTGCAAGAAGTTTTTCGAAGATGACGGCATTACTCGTAGATGCTTCTTTTCTTCCATTCTGCCTCATTTTTGAGTACTGTTCTCCTGTGTTGTTATCCACTGCAGAGTCACACTATTGACTGATCATTCTTTAATCCATTCAAGACGAGCATGTCACGTACGTCCATGTCATGCCAACTGTGAGTACTTGTTTGATTGTTTTTACACATAGATGGCTACACTTGTACTAAATCACCAATGAGCCAGTTACGATTACTGCCTGTATCGCCCGTCTACCCTTTTCTTTGATTTACGAAAATATTTTACGTTGTCTTATTTTGCTGTTACTAATGTTTATAACATTATAGTAATTGTAATGTTTATAATAAAAATTTCACCACCGATATCCATAGCACTAATAAAAAATACATTTCCCACCAATTCAAGGAAAGGTGAAATCAGGTAAGGCAAAGCCATCTATGTGCAGAGACATTTCACAAAAGAATATAAAATATGAGCACAGGATTTTCCCCATTTTTTATTCCTTTTCCCCAGTGGCAATGGGTTAACTTCCATTAAATTTCTCCTCGTGTCTGACTTGAATTTGGACACTGGGCACCATAGGGGTATTGGGCCTCTCCCGGTGTTGTGCAAGATTGCAACTGACCATTCATATCTCCTCTATACGTTTTTACCTGACTTTTTTTTATCAACCCGCGTAACCTACCAGAATTTCTATGCCCCTCAATCCAAAGGCAATTGATGCAAGTCGATCGTCGACTTCTCACTTCTCTAGATGCTTTTATTTTCCGCTGCCATTTGTAGGCTTCGGAATATATTGCCTTCAGAGGCTGTAACAGCGAAAATGTGTTACTCTTTATATAGCTTACCATAATAAAAATAATAATTATAATAATAACAATTATAATAATAACTATAACAATAATAATAACCACAATAATAATAATAATAATAATAACAAAACAACAAGAATAATAATAATAATAATAATAATAATAATGATAATATTAATATACATAAACACAGATACACACACCCATATATATGTGTATGTGTATATATATATATATATATATATATATATATATATATATATATATATATGAATTACACATATCTGTGTGTGTGTGAGAGAGAGAGAGAGAGAGAATAAGAGAGGAAGAGAGAGGGAGAGAGAGAGAGAGAATAAGAGAGGGAGA
>NW_025918288.1:90000-92500 GCF_019202785.1 Penaeus chinensis
CTCTTTTCCTCGTCTTCCTCCTCCTCTCTTCCCTTTCCTCCTCCTCCTCTCCTCCCTTTCCTCCTCCTCCTCTCCTTTTCCTCCTCATCTCCTCCTCGTCTCCTCTCTTCCCTTACCTCCTCTTCCTCCTCCTCCTCCTCTTTTCCTCCCCATCTACCCCTTCTCTTCTTCTTCTTTCTTCCTCCATTTCTCCTCTTCTCATCTCCTCCATCTCCCATTTCCTTTCACTTTTACTTGCGTCTCTCTCTCTCTCCTTCCTCCCTTCCTCTTCCTCCTCCTCTCCTTTTCCTCCACTTTTACTTGCCTCTCTCTCTTCCTCTTCTTCTCTCTCTCTCTTCCTCTCTCTCTCTCTTCTTCTTATTTCTTCCTCTCTCTTTCTCTCTTCCTCTTATTTCTTCCTCTCTCTTTCTCTTCCTCTTCCTCTTCTCCTCTCACTTTCTCTCTCTCTCTCTTTCCTTCAAACGCTTTGTTTGCGTTCGCGTAAGAAGAATCCGGATTCAGACTGATTTCCCATGCTCTACAAGAGATGTTTTAGAGAAAACGGCTTTGGGAGGGGGACTATTGTATGTCTATAAATAAATAAATAAATTATATATATATATATATATATATATATATATATATATATATATATATATATATATATATATATATATATATATATATAATATATATGCATATATATGTATATATATATGCATATATATATATATATATATATATATATATATATATATATATATATATATATATATATATATATATATATATATATATATTATATATATATATATATATATGACATAAATACAAAATCGGTAACGTGTACACAAAGATACCTGCCACAATTCAATTTAATTTCTTACTATGGCAATTTTCCTTTCATATATATATATAAATATATATATATATATATATATATATATATATATATATATATATACATATATGTGTGTGTGTGTGTGTGTGTGTGTGTGTGTGTGTGTGTGCGCGTGTGTGTGTGTGTGTGTGTGTGTGTGTGTGTGTGTGTGTGAATATATAAATATATGCATATATATATATATATATATATATATATATATATGCATATATATTGGTAAATAAGTATATTTAGGCCGATACACATACCTATATGCGTACCTATACAGACATACATAAACACGCGCACATACATACATGTCTTTTAACTAATATTTGTGAAATACTTACATGTAATTTATAGAAATATTCACATAAAGTCAAAAACACATAACGCTCATATTTGTCTACGTATAAGCACACATACGCACACACGCACACATACGCACACACACACATACTCACGCACACACACACGCACACATACGCATGCACACACATACGTACACACACATACAAACGCACACACACACGTACACACATGCACACATACGCACACACACACACACACACACACATGCACACACACGCAAAGATCCCACTTACGCGGTGTCAAAATTGTTCTACAGGAACAGTAAAGTCATACCTTTATGTACTTATAAGCATAAATGTATCTATATCTATATAAATATATCTATATCTGTATGAATATCTCTATATCTATATAAATATATCTATATCTGTATGAATATCTCTATATCTATATAAATATATTTATATCTATATATATATATGTATATATATTTTTTTTCAGCAGCCATTCATTCCACTACAGGACATAAGCCTCTCTCAATTCACTATTGAGAGGTTATATGGCAGTGCCACACTTGTCTGATTGGATGCCCTTCCTAATCAACCGCGGTTCGGCGCTAGCACTTGTGCCACGGCGGTGACTTCCCCTACGACACCTGCGTTTGACTTCTCAAGGCGATATGTCGTTTTCCCGGGTTCGAGCCAGCAGTCAGAGCGCAGGCATTTTTACGACCGCCGCGACGAGGAATTGAACCACGAGGGTCAGACCCACTGGACCATCGCGGCCATATATATATATATATATATATATATATATATATATATATATATATATATATATATATATATATATATATATATAAACATATATATATATATATATATATATATATATTATAAGTATATCCATCTCTATATGAAAATATCTATATCTATATAAATATATCTATATCTGTATAAAAACCTCCATATCTATATAAATATATCTATATCTATATGCACGTAAATATAATTTGTTTTTCTCCTCATATACCATAATAGTATAATAATTGTATAGTAGTAATATTCATATATATATATATATATATATATATATATATATATATATATATATATATATAAAATAGTACTTTGAAGATAATCTAAACTTGTATTTTATATCAGATGCGGTTTTTTCAACGCTAAGGAATCCAGTTCAATTCAATTTGATTTAATTCAAAGCATGCAAAGTAATATTGATATATATATATATATATATATATATATATATATATATATATATATATATACATATATATACATAAGTGTGTGTATATATATTAAGAAGAAG
>NW_025918288.1:100000-115000 GCF_019202785.1 Penaeus chinensis
GGAGAAGGAGGAGGAGGAGAAGGAGGAGAGGAGAAGGAGGAGGAGGAGAAGGAGGAGGAGGAGAAGGAGGAGGAGGAGGAGGAGGAGGAGGAGGAGGAGGAGAAGGAGGAGGAGGAGAAGGAGGAGGAGGAGAAGGAGGAGGAGGAGGAGGAGGAGGAGGAGGAGGAGGAGGAGGAGGAGGAGGAGAAGGAGGAGGAGGAGAAGGAGGAGGAGGAGAAGGAGGAGGAGGAGAAGGAGGAGGAGGAGAAGGAGGAGGAGGAGAAGGAGGAGGAGGAGAAGGAGGAGGAGGAGAAGGAGGAGGAGGAGAAGGAGGAGGAGGAGGAGGAGGAGGAGGAGGAGGAGGAGGAGGAGGAGGAGGAGGAGGAGGAGGAGGAGGAGGAGGCAGCCGTTCGCGTAAGAGAATCCGGATACGGAGGAGGATTCTCTTACGCGAACGAAGACTTTCTCTTCTGCTCCACAATAGACGGGTTCATGTGAGTCGCTGCGATGATAGTAATTGTAATAAATAATGATAAGGATAATGATAATAAATAATAATAAATAATAATAGATAATGATGATAATAATAATAAAGAATAGTAAATAATAATAGATAATGATGATAATGATGATAATGATGAATAACAAGAATTATAATAATATGATGCTGATAATATGATAATAATGATTATTATAATAATAATGATAATAACCATGATGAATATTAATAATAATATGATAATAATAATATGATGATGATAATAAATAATGATAATAATGATAGTAATAACAGAAAAAGCGAAAGAAGGAAGAAGTGGAATTATAATTAATAATAAATGATAATAGTCAGTGATGATAATAATAATAATAATAATAAATAATAATAAATGATAATAATGATGACGAAAGAAGGTGAAAGGAGAGAAGGTTGAAAGAAAAGCGAAAGGAGGAAGAAGGGGAGTAAGAGATAACAGGGAAGGAAGGAAGGAAGTGGAATAACAGAAAAAAGCGAAAGAAGGAAGTGGAATAACAGATAAAAATGGAAGAAGGAAGAAGGGGAACAAGAGATAACAAGAGATAAACAGGTGATAAGAGCAAGTGGAATAAACGGAGGAGACAGGAAGGAGGAAAAGAGAAGGAGAGATTTTTGAAGGAAAAAGAGAAAGAGAAAGAAAGCAATAAAGATAATGATGAATAAGGGGAAGAGGGAAAGAAGTAAATAAAAGATAAAGGAGAGATAAAACAAGAGAAAAAACCTGATAAATTAAGAGATAAAGAGAAATTAAAAGATGAAAAAGACAAAATAAAAGAGAAAGGAAGAGAGAAAGAGGCAATAAAGAAGGAAACACAAGGAAATGAAAAGAGGGAACGAGGGAGAGTAAGAAATAAAGCCTAGAAGACGAGGCGAGCAACAGCTCTCTCTCGCTCTCTCTATCTCTCTCTCTCTTTCTCTCTCTCTCTCTCTCTCTCTCTCCTCCCTCTCTCAACCCCCCCCCCTCTCTCTCTCTCTCTCTCTCTCTCTCTCCCCCTCCCTCCATCCCCCATTCCCTCCCTCCCTCTCTCTCTCACTCACTCTCCTACTCTCTCTTTCATCATTCCTCCCTCCCTCTCCCTCTCTCTCTCTCTCTCTCTCTCTCTCCCTCCCTCCCTCCTCCCCTCCTCCCTCTCTCTCACTCCACTCTCCCTCTCTGTCTCTCTCTCCTCTTCCCTCTCCTCTCTCTCTATCTCTCTCTTCTCTCTCTCCTCTCTCTTCTCTCTCTCTCTCTCTCTCCCTCTCTCTCTCTCTCTCTCTCTCTCCCTATTCTTCCCTTCCTCCCTCCCTCCCTCCCTCCCTCCCTAACCTCCCTCCCTCCCCCTCCCACCCTACCTCTCTCTGATCTCCTGGAACCCAAAAAGCCATCACTCCCACAGGGGCTGATCCCTTGGAACCACAAAAGCCCTCCTCCCACAGGGGCTGATCCCCTGGAACCCTTAAGCCCTCCTCCCACAGGGGCTGATCCCCTGGAACGCAAAAGCCCTCCTCCCACAGGGGCTAAAACCCTGGAACCCTCCTGCTTGTTCCAACCTCTGTTTCTCCCAACTGGGGACTGGGCTTGGGCAGGGAAGGCTGGGCTTGTTAGGGAAGGCTGGGCTTGGGCAGGGAATGCTGGGCTTGTTAGGGAAGGCTGGGCTTGTTAAGGAAGGCTGGGCTTGTTAGGGACGGCTGGGCTTGGGCAGGGAAGGCTGGGCTTGTTAGGGAAGGCTGGGCTTGTTAGGGAAGGCTGGGCTTGTTAGGAAAGGCTGGGCTTGTTAGGGACGGCTGGGCTTGTTAAGGAAGGCTGGGCTTGTTAAGGAAGGCTGGGCTTGTTAAGGAAGGCTGGGCTTGTTAAGGAAGGCTGGGCTTGTTAGGGACGGCTGGGCTTGGGCAGGGAAGGCTGGGCTTGTTAGGGAAGGCTGGGCTTGTTAGGGAAGGCTGGGCTTGTTAGGGAAGGCTGGGCTTGTTAGGGAAGGCTGGGCTTGTTAGGGAAGGCTGGGCTTGTTAGGGAAGGCTGGGCTTGTTAGGGAAGGCTGGGCTTGTTAGGGAAGGCTGGGCTTGTTAGGGAAGGCTGGGCTTGAGCAGGGAAGGCTGGGCTTGAGCAGGGAAGGCTGGGCTTGGGCAGGGAAGGCTGGGCTTGGGCAGGGAAGGCTGGGCTTGTTAGGGAAGGCTGGGCTTGTTAGGGAAGGCTGGGCTTGTTAGGGAAGGCTGGGCTTGAGCAGGGAAGGCTGGGCTTGAGCAGGGAAGGCTGGGCTTGGGCAGGGAAGGCTGGGCTTGGGCAGGGAAGGCTGGGCTTGTTAGGGAAGGCTGGGCTTGTTAGGGAAGGCTGGGCTTGTTAGGGAAGGCTGGGCTTGTTAGGGAAGGCTGGGCTTGGTCGAGTCCCAAAAGGCCCTTGTGGAAGGATTGATACACTTTCGTCCTTTTCCTCAATTTGTTTGACTTCTGCTGATTACTTGTATTGTTATTAAATAACAGTTGATGCATTATTTATATGTCTATATATAAATGAATGCACAAGTAGACTTATATATGAATATACATATGTGCTTAGATATATTTCTATATATATCTATATGTATATGTAGATATAAATATATAATTATATATATGAAGATACACAAATACACATACAGATACATTTGGATATATATATATATATATATATATATATATATATATATATATATATATGTATATATATATATATATATATATATATATATATATATATATATATATATATATGATATATATAGGCCTATATGTATATATATATATTAATATAAATGTATGAATTTATATATATATATATATATATATATATATATATATATATATATATATGAATATATATGTATATGTATACATAAATATATATTAGCATATGTATACATGTATATGTATACAAAAAAATATGAGTATATATGAACCGCGTTCATGTTGACAAATGTATAAAAGGTATGAATGAGAATGAATATCTTCACAATACAAGAGATGTATTTGACCGGTTTCGACTTTGTCTTCGTCAGAAATACATACATTTAAGGGAAATACAGAGTATATATATTAGACATGAGGTGATGGACTACCTGACGACTGTGACCTCCCATTTGTTGATCGTATAATTGCAGCTGCGACCTTGGATAGTTTGAATCTACCCGACGCTGCGTTGATGCTTTTCTCCGTCGCGATGTAAGCCGCTTCCAAGACCTTCCTTTTCTGTATGTACAGTCCTCCATGGACTATTTTTGCTTCCTTCCAATTGGGTAGATGTCCAGCTTCATCTACATGTACCACCATGGCGTTGGAAGTTCTATGGTGACGGATGTCAGCTCGATGTTCGCTGATCCTGGTGCTGAAACCTCGGCCTGTTTCACCATAGTAAGCTGTATCGCAACTGCTGCAGGGTATGCGATATACAGCACTGTTAGGGTTGTTTCTGAGCTGCTTCTTGTCCCGTATCATGTCATGTATCTTTTTCCCGGATGGGTTGCCCGTCCCCGGGATTTTTTCACAAGATGCAAGATCCAGAGTGTCAAGAATCGGCGTTGTTTCCTGATGGACTGCTTGGCTGAGCAAGTGTTGCCGCCTTCAGCTCCGAGCCAGTTTAAATCCGGCGAATATCCGTTCCCTGATAGTGCTCGGGCCTTCCTGGTGGAGGCCATTAGGACCCTACAGCACCGACTCTACGAACTCCGGAATGAACTCGTGGGCGAACACCTTCCCCATGAGCTGGTCCTCCAATTACAACAGGAAGACCATGCTCAGCGAGTCAAGCACAAGACGAAGCTACACCGTATATGTAGCAAGAGTAGATGGACAAAAGCTGGACGAAGTGACTTGCTCAGAAACATGTCTTCAAAGCACCTGACTCCCTTGGAAAGAGAAGCACTCTCCCTTGGCCTAAAATTCAGCACCGGGCAGGAAGGCAAGGACCTAATAGACTACGTCATCTACGTTTGGCCGATAGTGAAGTCGACAAAGGGTTCGTTCAAGGGATTGCTGCATGCTGTATGGCTGATGCGTCGTCACGCCCCCCGGCGATCCCACGCAGATACATCACCGCGCTGAAGGGCCTTCGCGACGACGAGACCATCGTCATCACTCAGGCTGATAAGGGTGGAGGTATCGTTGTTATGGATAAAAGTGAATATACACTTAAAATGAACAATTTACTTTCCGATGCTTCTGTTTACAGGAAAGTAACGAAAGGTGAGGGGGGGATGGAAGCTGCCAGATTCAAAAAGAAGGCGAGGGATTTACTCCTGCGTTCAGCTAAAGGTAAAGGTCTACTTCACCTGCTGGAGGAGGCCCCCCGCAACCCGTCCATGAGAGGTTTCCCGAAGTTACACAAGGCAGACATACCGATGAGACCGATCACCTCCGGGATTGGCAGCGCTCCCCATCGTTTGGCTAAGTATTTGGCTAAACCCCTCTCCGGCGCTATGGGAGTCATCAGTGATTCCCACCTGAAGAACTCTGGGGACCTCATCAGACGTCTTCAGAGTTCCGGTTATAAAAATAAAAAGCTTGCCAGTTTTGATGTAAAATCCCTCTTCACCAATGTACCCACAGACGGAGCAGTCCGAGCGGTCGAGAGGGTCACCAGCTCCATGACAGACGCAGAACTTCCACTGCCGAGACATAACTTCGTTCGCCTGGTGAAGTTATGCGTGGACTTCGGCTACTATGAATTTGCTGGGGAAGAATACCAGCAGATCAGTGGTCTTGCCATGGGCTCCCCCCTGAGTGCAGTCATGGCCTGCCTGTTCATGGAGACGCTGGAGAGGGATAATTATAAGGATATAATCGGCAGGCACTCAACTTGGCTTCGATACGTAGATGATGTCCTCGTTGTTGTCCCCAGAAGGTCGTGCTTACAACATATACTGACGCGACTTAACTCTATCCACGAGAAAATCCAGTTCACCGTGGAAGAGGAAGAGGATCAGAAATTACCTTTCTTGGACACTCTAATCCATCGGGGTGACAACGGCCTACGTTTCTCTGTATACAGGAAGCCTACAAACAAAAATGATTATATTCATTACTACTCCGCCCACAACAACAAAACAAAATCTGGCGTTGTAATCGGTTTCTTCCTCAGAGCACTGAGGATCTGCAGCCCTGAATTTCTTGAGGATGAGGTTGCTTTTGTTGTTAATTCCTTTATGAATCATAAATACATGGACATACATATATATATATATATATATATATATATATATATATATATATATACATTATACATAGACAGATATATTATACATATACATATATATTTTTGTACATAAATAACTTTATATAAACAATCATATACATATATGTTTTTATACCTAAACGCCTTTATATATACAATCATATATATATATATATATATATATATATATATATATATATATATGTGTGTGTGTGTGTGTGTGTGTGTGTGTGTGTGTGTACACAAACACCTTGATATATATATATAGATCATCATCACCATTGGGGAGCTAACACCGACGAGAGGGGGGGGGGGGGGGATTAGCCGCATCCATCCTTCGTTTCCACCTACGCTGTTCCCTCCTGGCGAGCAGCCAGGCAGGGACTCGCCTTATCTCTAGCTCTTCACGACAGGTTTGATCGATATGCCCAAACCATGACTTCCTAGGTCGTCCCAAAGGCATCCTCCATCCAGGGTTGTCTCGATCAGAGATAATCTGGTGGGCAGGATCATCCTGTGAGAAACGAGCCAGGTGGTCGTGTAACCTGAGGAGAATTGTACAAATAACAGTCCCAACGTGCAACTGACCCACATGGTCCCATGTATGCATATACATCTATATGAATATATATATACATGTATACACATATATACACACATATATGCATAGATACATATATACACACACACACACACACACACATACATATATATATATATATATATATATATATATATATATATATATACACAAATATACTCATATATATATGTATATATATATATATATATAAATATATATATATATATATATATATATATATATATATATATATATGTGTGTGTGTGTGTGTGTGTGTGTGTGTGTGTGTATACATATATATATATAAACATATAAATTTAAGTGCATATATATGCATATACACATATAGATGTAGTCATATATATATATACATATACGTATATAAACATATATGGATAAATATATACACATAAACTTAAATATACATAAACATATATACACATAAACCTAAATATACATTAACATATATACATGCATATACATATGTATACATGTATACATATGTATATACGTATGTGTGCTTATCTATACATATACATATATATATATATATATATATATATATATATATATATATATATATATATACAGCTATATATACAAATAGATGTATACATATATATATACATATACACATATGATTACATATATATGCATATACACACATGTATACATATATACATATGTATACATATATATACATTTGTATACATATATATACATATACATATATATACATATACATATATATATATACATATACATATATATACATCTATATATACATATGTACATATGTATACAGAGTTAGAGTTAGAGCATGGGGTCCACATTAAAGAAAATTTTTCATATGGGGGACTATGTTAATTTAGCCATTCTGATGTTTTTATATATTTCGGTTATTCAGTTTCTATTCTTAGTTGTATTTTTCTCACTCGTTTTAGATTAATGCTTTATCTTTTAGTTGTTAATATTTTCATTTAGATTAATTCCTATATTCTATAACTAATTTTAGATAGGGAAATTTTTAAATTTAGGGATGTCTTTTTTTATCAGATTTCATATACAATTATATTTTTAAAACTTAAAACACCGTGTGAGAACCGTCGGCCAAGGAAATGGGCGGAGTCAAAGTTTATCTGACCACCTTAGATGGTGACGGTCGGGTCTTCTGCTTAAGGGGGAGGTTGGGGCAAAAAGGCCCTAAAGACAGGGTTCAGCTGGACGGAGTAAGTGGTCGTGTACACGTGGTGGTAGACAGGTCCCACTGGGTAGGCTGACACTTAGAATCATTATTAGGAAATCACGGTGCTTTCAATTATTTTATATTTTTTTCTTTTTTTGTTTATTTGATTTTGTGCTCTTGAAATGCTTCTTAGTTTTATATAGTTCCTAATGCTGAAGTGCACCCTCTACAGAGTTCACGCATTTACTTTTACTGTTTTGATTGTTTGTGATTTTAAATATATGTTCTCTAGACTTGAACCCTTATCAATGTTTTGATGAGTTCCTTGCCAGTGATAATCATTGTAAAGGTAAAGGACAGTAAATGGAAATATGCTGTAAAGTTAAAAGTGAACAAATAATTTATTTACGGAGATTATCTTGAACATTTCATTAATATAATACACACCTATAAAGGTAAACAAAAGGGACTAGACAGAACCGATATGTCATGAAAAACGAAATATAATTATGAAAACCCTCATTAACAACAATTACAAATTAAATAAATTAACGATATTAATAATATAATTTAATGGAAAGACAGTGCCTCCTTATATAGTAAAGGTAGACATAAAACTAAAGTCCAGGTATTAAAATATAGCATAAGATCCAGATAAACGATGTTCCCTGACCGGGGGATTTGGTTACCAACAAATCAGAGTAGGTATGTGATTTATCAATAAATACCCTGCGCATGGTGGCGCTTGTTTCACTGTTACCAGAGGAATTTCATACAAATTTCATATTGTGCACGATCGCAGAGGGATTTTACGTAAATAAACTGTTAGTTGCCGCCCAAGGAACCCTCTGTTGGGCGAAGCATTAACAGAAAGTCACAATAATACCGATTCTTCGTTTAATACCTTTTCTCGCCGTGGTTTCCCCGCACCTGGGAGGTATAGAGATTAACAGAAAATAATAGAAAAGTAAGAAATGAGAGACAGTGGAAAGGAAATCGAATAGTGAATTAAGGGCATCCTAATTTCGCCTGATTATGGTCGAGACTTGCGAGGTGTGCGGCGTGTGCGTCCTTCCCCTCGGTTTAAACATGCTCACCAACACTGTCAAGTATTACATACACATACATACATACATGTTCTATAATCTGGACATACTTGTTTATTGGTATTTTACACACACACATATATACACGTTTCCACACGCAAATAAGTGGGTGGTGCAGCTGAGGTGGGTAAGCCACAGGGGAAGGCATATCTACCTTAATCAAATAGCAACTCTAATTGCTTTCACCTCCACCGCAGGTCGTCCACTGGGTTCTTGCGGACATGACGCTACATGTACGTATATAGACATATAAACATATACATATACAAAAAAATATATACATACATACACATATGTATATACATATATATACATATATAAAAATATATATACATACACATATGAATATACATATATACATATACATACACACACACACATATATATATATATATATATATATATATATATATATATATATATATATATATATATATATATACATATTTAAACATACATACATATACATACACACACATATATATACATGTACATATATACTTATACATATACATGTACATATATATATATATATATATATATATATATATATATACATATATAAACACATGTATACATATTTATATAAATACTCAAATATACAAACACATGTATATATACTTACATATATACACAAATATACACACACATGTATACATATTTATTTATGTATATATATACATATATATATACATGTATATATATATATATATATATATATATATATACATATTCATACATACATATATTCATATATGTACATATATATGCATATATTTATATGGTTAAACATATATAGATCCATATATACATATGTATTTGTATATATAGATACATATATACATACAAATAGATAAATATATACATACATATACATATATACATAAATACATACATAAACTTATATACATGCATATATACATATATACATATGTATATATATTGATACATACAAATACACATATAGATACATACACATATATACCTATATATCTAAACATATATATGTACATATACATCTATACATGTATATTCATATATACATTTACACATATAAAGATAATAACTATATATATGGATGTGTGCGTATAGATATGTAAGTCTGTGTATAAATGCTTATTTGTATATATACATATATATGTATTCATATGTATTTAGGTATATATGTATATATGTGTGTGTGTGTTTATATATATATATATATATATATATATATATACATATATTTATATGTATATATACATATACATGTATATATATATATATATATATATATATATATATATATGTGTGTGTGTGTGTGTGTGTGTGTGTGTGTGTGTGTGTGTGTGTGTGTGTGTATGTATTTATATACGTATTCACACACATAATCATACAAGTAAATATATATATATATATAATATATATATATATATGTATGTGTGTGTGTGTGTGTAAAAATGAAAACAAGGCACACGTTTCGAAACTGTTGCCTTAATTTCAATAAATCTAGTTTGACCGTCGCGGGTTTTACTGCAATATATATATATATATATACATACATACATACACACACACACACACACACACACACACACACACACACACACACACATATATATATATATGTGTGTGTGTGTGTGTGTGTGTGTGTGTGTGTTTGTATGTGTGTGTGTGTGTTAGAAAACTAATTGTCTGAATCTCATTAAAAGAAAATACTCTAGTCTCTTTAGTAGTTTGTTAACATCTCAAGATACTATTACATATACCTTATATATGTTAAAGCACATGTATTAGGAGTCGCCTCTTTGCGTGGAACTGTTGTGTACTGATCCATGATTCATACAAATACCATATTTCCATTATTAGTGTATAGAAATGTATAACAGTAGCGCTCAATGCCACCACCCGCTTAATACGAACGAGGTATGCTTTGGGAAAAGTCAATATGTACAAAGTATTGGGGGAAAAGAGGGGAAAAAATATGTGCAAATGTTGGAGTGTGTGTAGTGTAAAATGTATGAACCAGCGAGACATAAGGAAGGCAAAACGTAACCTGAGTGGGAAGGACGGGCACGGGAATTTCTCCATTGTAAAGGATTTGGGATAAGGCAATTTCAGAATATTAATGATTTATATTCCCTTTCAGCTCATCATCAAATCTTTTATTTACCATTCATTTGAGAAAGTAAAAGAAAGTTACAGAACACATGATTTTTTTTTTTTATTATAAATTGAAGAATTAAAACTAAAAGTTTATAAAACAATACGATTAAAATCTCATTAAATAGAGAATTACCAAAAAGGAAAAGGGAACTGGAAACTACTTGCCTTAAAGCTGTTTAAAGAACATTGTAAGGAACACGTAAAAACTGAACTCCGTTTCCTAACGGACTTCAAATAGAAGCCACTAAAATACATATAACCATTGGGAGACCACCAGCCTATTGGTCCCCTCTTCGAATGTATAGGCATCAAGACGAACATTTTGCCACCAATTAACAATTAACACAGTCCAAATACCTTAAAGGAAGGTGTGCTGCAGTATCACTCGCCTAACTATGATCCGTGACACACAAAAATAGAGGGCAGCCCAATCTATTGTGCCTCCTGCCTCAGCCTGCAAAAGTAAATACTTGAAAAATGAGGAACACCTAATTATATCCCTATGCTCCAAGTAATACAGGATGGAGGGTGCATATCCTACGTAAGAAAACAAAATATATTGTATCTTTGGCCACGCAATTCCTTATGGTCGTTTGTGATAACATTAAGAAAATTCTAAATCAATCTTAAAAGACAAATGAACTTCTTCAAAATAAAGTCCTAATTAAAAGAAAACTTTTATCCGTATCTATATTATATTTTCTTTTTCTTTTTCTCAAGTTCACGTTTCTTAACACGGATTATATTGAGATAGGCTTCAATAATATATTATTCTTAAGAGCTATTCAATAATAATAATAATAATACAATAACAAGGAAGCGCAAGATCCCCCGCTTAATATATGGTACTGGTGCGCCCCCCCCCCCCCCCTCTTCAGAAGGGATGGTGTCTTCGCCTCTATGACAGTCGTATCGTACAAGTATCAGCAGCTTCGTCCGTACATCCGACTTCCGATATGTGCAGTAAAGAGGAAATGTCCCGTTAAGCGTGCAAGTCCCGTAGAATGTATGCCCCGGCGGGACATTTTTCGTTTTGTTCTGCTTTCATGAGATCATGCCCGGCTGCCGAGGGAGAAATCAGTAAGTATACTTTTCGAAAACTGACATTATAACCACCCAGACCTACAGAACCATCCAGCTAGTAGTTGCTCGTGTTGAAACAAGCAAACATGTATTTTCTCGCTTAGCTGTTCGAATGTGGAGGTGTGTGTGTGCATAGATTTATATATGCATATATATAGATATACATATTTATGTATATATATACATATATATATATATATATATATATATATATATATATATATACACGCATATATATACATGATGTATGTTCTCGCTCAGCTGTTCGAATGTGGATGCGTCTCCTTATAGAAACGTAAAAGCCTAATGGGACTATGATCACTTGATATTACTTTATACAGTGTTGTCTCTTAGTTTAGCTCTTACACATGCTTTGTTATTTTTATGATCAGGAGAAACAAATACTAAAATGGAATCCTTTTTCCTTACCCTCAAATAATAATTTATCAAAACGAAAATTTCATCTTGCATCTATGTAATGGCGGCCACGTGTCCCTCCCCCCCCCCCCCTTTCCCACACGAAAGAGGTATATATTTCTTATGGAATTTTAACTTACTCTCGATAAATTGTATTTCAAAATAAAGGTATCCATCACAACTGGTACTCTATTATATTGCACTGTAATAGTTCATCAATAATCGTATAAAACACAAATATGAATCAGTTTATACAACTACCTAGATTCTCAACAATATATTTACTTTTAAGATGAATTTCGATTTAATTCTTAATGTCAAGAAAATAGTCACTACGCTAGGGTTTTCACACCATTCATAAAGATATTATTTGCTCTATGTTTACATCGACGGTGACTTGACCATGCACTGATCTTGCTCAGTTGAGCCCCAGGGTTAACCAAGGAATGGGTAATGTTTTCTTTCACACTGCCAATCAATCTCACACTGATTATTCCTTACTTCAATTATTCACTTATGTAATATGAATGAATCTCTTGTTATTTCCCACAGCAAATTATATAAATAAAATCATTGGTAATATTTAAGAAGTGACTGCACCCATCCGAGATAAATTCCCTACTACTCCAGCCATTAAATAAACATCGCTGTATGAACCAAACACCCCTGACCGCCGTATTTCCCTATCGGGGGCTCCTCCCCCGGATCCCCCGTATGTAAATGTATTAGAAAGTGTCATGCAATTTGATAAAACAAACGTTGTTATGTACATACGGATTACACCTCTTTTGTTTGTTTGTTTATGAACAGAAAGTTCACTCGCCGTGCTGTGGATCATCGAAATGCGAAAGTCTCCCTACACCATTTTCTCTAAAGAGTTTCTTCCTGAGTGTGGGAGTCGGCCAGCAAAGACACCGAGCCAAACAAGCGATTATTTTCAACCACAAGTGGTTAGTTCATTATTAGTTTGATGTGATTTCTACCATCAGTAACTCTCGGAGGATTGGGGAATGGCGGGAGAGGGAAACAGATAAAGAAGATAGCAAAATGTAGACGGAAAGGAGGAAACAGGGAGACAATTATTAGAGATGTTGAAGGTTTCGAAACGGAGAAGAGAAAAAGGGAGAGAATGTTTTTTTTAGGTAATGCGAAGAGAGAATGACGTTGATATGAGAGAATGAGAGATAGTGTCAATAAGAAGACAATGCATACTGATAATGTGTCATTTATCCAGAAAAAAAGATTACTACAAGCACTGCAAATATCTTGATAAGATAGAACTTGGGTTTGTTGCTTGTTTGACAAAAGGTCGTCAGGTCCATTTGTTTTGTCATGCCACAATGTGTATTGTGTGGGTTGTTAGCAGTTACCAGTTTGAAGTGTGGATGAAGCCACCTCATTGCCTGATTCAAAAATCATAAACCTAACCTTTGATCACTGTTTCTAGGTTTACCTATTGTAGTGTACGGCTGCGCACTCGCCGATTCTAAGGTCGATCTCGCCTGGACTGACATCGTCCTCGGGCGCCGAGTGGTTGAGGCCACATGCCTGCCTCCTCTACCACGGAACAAAAGGACGCGGGGAACTCTACGATGCTGCCATTGACTGGGATGAAACGTCCCGGGCTCCGCTTCCACCGGCGATGCGGGCGCACTCGCTGTGCATCCACACGAGGCTGGTGCTTCACCCGCCATTTGCGCCTCACCCACGTGACTCTAGTGCGACTTCATAATCCGTGACCAAAGCCATACGAGCCGCCAAAAGACAGTGTTACGAACTAATGTGAACATGGTTATAAAAATAACCAAAGAACGTATTTTAAACCAAGTCTCGTTACTTGGATGGAGTTGAAGTCTCCGAGAAAAAAAAAATAAGATTTATTTATTTTCTAAGTCCAATACCGTAGAGAGTTACAGCCCCAAATGCACAATTTCCACGCAAATTGTACATTGCTAGTTTTCCTATGTATTATTTCCTTTATTATTATTTTTTTATATTCTATCTCTTTGGCGACGCTTCCTAAGTGTCAATATAACCCCTGAAGAGAGTAATAGTTACATATTTTGGCTGTTTGTTTTTCTCCCACTCTCTCTTTTCATGGTAGTTCGGGTCCTTTGGGTTGATTGGACTACCGAACTATCGGGTTGGTCTTCCAAAGCTTTGCCTATCTTTTTCTTTTCGCGCCATGCTTATGGGGAAGACAGTTCGGTCCTGACTTCTATGCTGGACAGTGGTTCCGCTCCCGGTATTGTGCTCGCTTTGGATTTACTTCGTCTTGGATTTACCTTGCTGTGGATTTGACTCGCTTCACACCAGAGTTAACGAATCCGTGATTTGTTTTGCAAGATAAGTATTCGTATGGTTGTGTGTAGAAGACACCTGGTCTCTGTTGGACTTTAGCGTATGTCATACTGCACTACTATTTGCAGCGTGCACTCTCTTCCACGAAAATCCAAAGCAGCACTTTGATTTCACAAAGGGTCAGAGCTTAAAAAGGACCACTCACTTAGAAGGAACACTGCTTGAGGGTCCGTACCTCCAGTGTGCCATTTCCTATTTTTAAGCTAAGTTATTACTTAGTTTTTTTTTTTTGTTGTTGTTGTTGTTGTTTTTTACGATTGGTTGTTTCTTTGTTTCTATTTCCTTTCCCCCAGCTTGAGGATCCGTACCTCCTGGGAGAAAGATCTTCCACATTCTCGCCCGTATTTTTCGGGCCGTTTTAGCTTGTCTTTGCCGTTTTGTTTATTTGTTTTACTTTGCCTTGGTCGATTCCTGCCTGACCTTGTG
>NW_025918288.1:125000-132500 GCF_019202785.1 Penaeus chinensis
TTGGAATGAGATATTCTGTTGATTTGGTGTCTAAAAGGTGACCGGTGTTTGGGTGATGCCCAGAGTGTTCACTTGTGATATGTCAAAAGTTTTCTTTTTCTTTTGTGCATCAATGACGTTGCCTTTTTATAGTGATTGAATTGCTTGAGCTGCCCAATTATTTAAATAGTGTTAATTGAAAATGTAACGTTTCAAATTCATTTTTTTTTATTTTTTTTATAATACTTGTTGGCAGTTGCCAGAGTGTAATTCATTTCTTAATAATACATTATAAGCATCTACTAATGTTTCATATTTCCACACTCTTGTTGCATCCTTTGAGTTATTCAATGGTGATTGAAATATATTAAGTGTATGGATACAGAATTTAAGACATGAAAAGTAGACTAATAGTCTGAAATTACTCAAAATTAAATTCTCATTAGAACCAGATAAACAAATTATTTGTAATTTGACTTTATACAGTAATAAGTGTTATAGCATGATTTAATGTTAAGTAAGTGAAGGTTGAGAACAAATTAGAAATCATGAGACACTTGAAAGATAATAATTATCCTTTGATAAGAATGTTAAAGATTTGAACTTAACCTGAGAAGTTCACAATTAAGTTTACTCTTTACCCGTTTTGATTAATGCCCTAGTTGAGTAAAGGCAACTCTCTATTAAGAGAGATTTAGTTGAGCGAGGAACTTGATTGTAACAAAAGGATCTAACAAAGTATATCAGAGTACATACAAAGCAAAGCCATATAGCTGTGAGATTTGCAATAAGGCCTTCTCACAGAAAATAAATCTAATGAGCCATATGAGCACATACAGAGTACTATTTGAGAGTACATATGAATGTTCCCACAACCTGAAACTCAGCATAATTGCCATCAGGTCCACAGCTGTGTCCTGCTCAATGTAGGGCATCACTCCTACCTTGGACCTCAGCTCTCACCTGCTAATTTTGCATGGTCTTTTCTTCTGCTTTCCTTTTCCTTCTCTTCTTCATTCCTTCTGTTCATTTATCCTAATCTTTAACTAAATTTTACCCTTTTCACAATACTTTGTCATAATGCTGTGTGACCTTCATCTGGCACATATGTTTGTTTTGATTATTGGCCATACTGGAAATGCTCAAACATCCCTTTGTGAATGGAAAAACTTTTTACCCTGGGGCTTCACCCCAAAGCCACACCCTATTGCTATATTTTTAATGTGATGCTAGTGACCCTTGATGTTAATGCTGCAGAAAATTTTCAATAAAAGAATAAATATTGATATTATTATCAACACTATAATTTTTGTTGTTGTGTTTGTATATTGTTATAATCATTATGATAATTATTCTTATTATCATAATAACAGTAATGAAATCTATAGTTATGAATAATTCTCATGGTTATTATCATTATTGATATTTCTTCTTTAATTATACTATCATAATTTGTATTATTATTACAACTATTACTTTTTCTAAAGTTATTTTTATTAGCATTATCATTAATTAACATTAGTAGTATCATCAATATCTTTCAATAATTTATTATAATTATTATCATCTTATTGTTACAGTTATTGCTGAAAGCATTATTATCATTGATGTTATTAATACCTCCCTCTATTCCTTGCCTGTTGCTGTGGGGGGCGCTTAGGAGACAGAGATTGAGGCCCAGAGTAGGGGATCACCCGAACCTTGGACCCTGGCCCTAGCCTCAACTAATTTTGCAAGGTCTTTTCTTCTATTTTCCTTTTCCATCCCTTCTACATCCTTTTTTCTGTTCACTTATTCTAATAACACATTTTACTTTGTTATAATGTTATGTGAGCTATGTCTGGCACATTTGTTTGGTTTGACCATTGACTATTCTGGGAATCCTTAAACATCGCCTTGTGAACCAAAAAATTAATTAGTCAGGGTGATGTGGCAGAAATTGTTTAAAAAATATATATTATTGATGTTATCAATATTAATGCTATTATTAATGTTGATATTATTATTATTATTATTATTATCATTATTTGGATTATCATTATCAACATCATAAAATTTGTCGTTTTTATATTTGTGTGATAATCATTATGAAAATTTGTCTTACCAGTAATAGTAATAAAATTGAAAGTTATAAATGATCATTATGGTTATCAATATTGATATTTTTCACAAGTTACTATCATAGTTATTATTATTACTATTATAATTGTTGTTATTACTGGTATTTCTATTACTACTATTACTTCTACAAAAGTTATTGCTATTATTATTATTGTTATCATCATTAATATGGTTATTATCATCATCATTATCACCTTTGCATAGTTTTATAATATAAGTGTTATATAACTTTTTTATTATTTGATAATTTATTATTATTGTTATCTTTATTATTGCTGTTGTTGTTGTTATTATGATTACCATTATCATCAATGGTATTATTTAATACCATTATTATTATTATTATTATTATCATGTTATTGTTGTTAATCTAATAATGAAAATTACTATGGTAATGATAATGACAGTGATAACTGAAATGGGAATGATAATGATGATAATAATAGTTATACTTATAATAATAACAATAACAATAATAATAATTTTAGTAATTATTATAATCATGATGGGGACCATAAAAATGATAATTGAATTAACAATAGCAAATACAGAATTATATATAAAGAAATACATTTTTCTTTCCAATTGATTGCAAGAGAATATTAAACATATCAAAAGTTTATACTTGATGAGTAAATATTCATTTGACTGAGTTACTTAATTCATATAGAGAAAATGAATGCCTCATTCTAGTATTTCAAACTGTGCCATAATTTAAAATGTTTGCTTACAATAGTACTTCCATATGAAGCATACTAATATGTTCTGAATTCTCTTATTGTCCAACAAATAGCAGGATACAATGCAGTCACTTTTGGCCTTCTCTGATCTCATTGCAAGGGAACAATTCTCCAATATTTTTTAGATGTAATCTATAAAAATAATTGGGGGGAAATCCCCACATATTTTTTTTCTTTACAATACACAAATTCAAATTAATTATAATGACTTCATAGTCTTAATATTCTATATTTTGTTTGCTAAGAAAATGCCATCCTAATTATTGCAATCATTGTTTTGCTAGTATTAGTGTTACTGTTTTCATTATTTGTTATTATTGTTATTATTATCTTTATTTTCATTTTTCTTGTTATTATCAATATTTTCATCCTCATTATAATTATTATTATTTGTATTTTTGCCATTTCTAAAAATAATATTAGTTTATTTCATTATCATTTCATTGTTATTATTTTCATTACTATCATAATTATTATTCTCATCAGTATTATTATTATTGTTATTATTATTATTATTATTATTATTATTATTATTATTATTATTATTAGGATTAGGATTATCATGATTATTCTTAGTATTTCTTACTTACTACTGGTATTGATTGATATTATCAGGAATATTATCATTTTCAGTGTTATTATTTTATTTATTATTAATACTAAAATTAATACTACTTTGATTATTTCTACACTATTCTTATCATAATCTTTCATTAATATTGCTATAATTTATATTATTATCATTAGTAGTAGTAGTAGTATTGTTGTTGTTGATATTATTATTATTATTATAATTATCATTGTTATTATCATTGTGGTCCTTATTATTAGTTGTTTTGCTTATATCATTATTATCCTAATTTTATTATTTATTTCATTTATTACATAATTAAAATAATTATTATTACTATTATTATTACTTTTATTAAGTAGCCATCACTTATTATCATTATCAATATTATAATTAACCTTATTGTTAAGATCTTTATTATATCTATTATCAATATTATCATAGATATCATCAGTATTATCATTATATATTATAATTATCAAGAATGTTATATTTTCTTTTTATTATTTTTTTATCATCATTATTATTATCGTATTATTATTTCTATTATAATTATTAACATTATCACTATTAGTTTCATATTGGTTGTCATTTATATTATCTTTATATTTTAATTATTATTATTATTATTATCATTATTATTATTATCATTATCAACATTTATTTTGAAAATGTTGTATCACTTTCAAAAAAACTAGTTTGTGCATTTTTTTTCTACATTCATTATTATCATTATTAATATTATTTTTTGCCACCATTATTTTCACTGGTGTTCTTGTTATTATCATTGTGATTATGCATTATTCATCATCATTATTATTTCTTTTTATTGTCATCATTATTTATACCATAGTATCAACACGGTAGTGTGTTTTCTCCTTTCATCATTATTATTAATATTATTATTTATATTATTGTTATTCATATTATTGTTATTATTATTATTATCATTATGTATATTATCATTATTATTATTATTATTATTATTATTTATATTATTATTATTATTAATAGTAGTAGTAGTATAATTATAATCTTTATTATTAACAAAATTATTGTTATTGTTATTGTTATAATAATTATTATTATTATTATTATTTATATTATTATTATTATTAGTAGTAGTATAATCATAATTATTATTAATAAAATTGTTATTAATGTTATCAATATTATTAAGATTAATATTATTATTAAAATTATTATTATTATTATTATTATTATTATTATTATTATTATTATTATTTATATTATATTTATTATTATTATTATTATTATTATTATTATTATTATATTATATTTATTATTATTATTATTATTATTATTATTATTATTATTATTATTATGATTATTCCCACGCATATTAATGCCATTTTAGCATTTTTATTACAACTGTTGTAATAAATGCTCCGATAAAGCCTGAGTGACTTACCCTAAGTAGCCTCCTCCTCTGTCCTGATGGCGCTCCAGCAAAAAACAATGAAGAGCCCATACATCTATACATACATACTTACATACACACATACATACATATATACATACATATACATACATACATATACATACATACATATATACATACATATACATACATACATATACACATACATATACATACATACATATATACATGCATATTATTCTTATCCTTATTCTTATACATACATATATACATACACATTATTCTTATCCTTATAGGCGGTCTACTACATAATGACTAATTATTATTTCTATTATAATTATTAACATTATCACTATTAGTTTCATATTGGTTGTCATTTATATTATCTTTATATTTTAATTATTATTATTATTATTATTATTATCATTATTATTTATATTATCATTATCAACATTTATTTTGAAAATGATGTATCACTTTCAAAAAAACTAGTTTGTGCATTTTTTTTCTACATTCATAATTATCATTATTAATATTATTTTTTGCCACCATTATTTTCACTGGTGTTCTTGTTATTATCATTGTGATTATGCATTATTCATCATCATTATTATTTCTTTTTATTGTCATCATTATTTATACCATAGTATCAACACGGTAGTGTGTTTTCTCCTTTCATCATTATTATTAATATTATTATTTATATTATTGTTATTCATATTATTGTTATTATTATTATTATCATTATATATATTATTATTATTATTATTATTATTATTATTATTTATATTATTATTATTAGAAGTAGTAGTAGTATAATTATAATCTTTATTATTAACAAAATTATTGTTATTGTTATTGTTATAATAATTATTATTATTATTATTTATATTATTATTATTAGAAGTAGTAGTAGTATAATTATAATCTTTATTATTAACAAAATTATTGTTATTGTTATTGTTATAATAATTATTATTATTATTATTTATATTATTATTATTAGTAGTAGTATAATCATAATTATTATTAATAAAATTGTTATTAATGTTATCAATATTATTAAAATTAATATTATTATTAAAATTATTAATATTATTATTATTATTATTATTATTATTATTATTATTTATATTATATTTATTATTATTATTATTATTATTATTATTATTATGATTATTCCCATGCATATTAATGCCATTTTAGCATTTTTATTACAACTGTTGTAATAAATGCTCCGATAACGCCCGAGTGACTTACCCTAAGTAGCCTCCTCCTCTGTCCTGATGGCGCTCCAGCAAAAAACAATGAAGAGCCCATACATCTATACATACATACTTACATACACACATACATACATATATACATACATATACATACATACATATATACATACATATACATACATACATATACACATACATATACATACATACATATATACATGCATATTATTCTTATCCTTATTCTTATACATACATATATACATACACATTATTCTTATCCTTATAGGTGGTCTACTACATAATGACCTATGAGTGATTATCATGGGGACTGTAATGAGAAATGTGAATTTTCTGTGTGATCAATTAAAATTAAAGTGCTTCATAACAGAACATTATTATTATTTCAACTATTACATTTATCATTAAATTATGGTTACCAATATACTTAGTGTTACTATGAGTGTGTATATTATTGATTGTATCTCTATTATTATCATTATCTTTATCTTCATAATTAGTAACTTCATGACCATCTTCAGTATCATTAATCCTTCCGTGGTGGGCACCATCATATGACATTTTTTTTTTTTTTTTCAAGGAAGACCCATGAGCTGCGTCCCATCTTAAGACTCAAATATTCCTTTATTTTTTCTCAGACCTATAATGGGAAAAGTTATTTTATTTGTTGTATAACACCATAGCAATGATAACAAGCTTTTCATATGATGCCTTATTCACAAAATTCTTTCTCTATCATTCACTCACTCATACACACAGAGGGAGGGGTTAGGAGAGAGAGAAAAAGAGAGAGAATGAAACACACAGAGAGATACATAAGACCAGAGAAAGAAACAGAAAGGAAGAAAGAAAGAGAGAAAGATGAAAATGAATGAGAATTCTTTAATTAGTCTGTTTAGTATAGAACCAAAGAGGGAGGCTTTGCTTAATTTGATTTGCGACATTGCCTTATATCAATCCAATCTATTTAGGGGAATTCCAAAGCAGGTAAATTGATGGGCATTTCTGTTAGAGCTAATGGGGATATACTGTGCAGAAGTTTGTGAAGTGATGCTTCATCTGTTTACAAGCATCTGATATACTCAGATGATCAAGAAAACTGTAGAGTGTTGTCTTTCAATCCTCTTGTAAAATTTAATGACATTGCTTACTACTTCTACTGTTTATTTCTTTGACTTTCTCATTTCATCTTTAATTCTAAAATAAAGTTACTACCACTTATCCTTCTGCCGCAGCTGTAAGCTTGCCTTTGGTTAGTCATCAGTTGTAAAATCCTGGTGGTAATCCATGGCTTCTTATTTCAATGCATGCATTTCAGAACACAAAGTTCATACATACTTTGTAGCGAAGTGCTCCAATTAAATACGGCCATAAAATCCAACACCAGCTCCCATTCAACCGTTGTTATCCACTGTCCGAACTCCCTTAAAGAGGATTCCAAGA
>NW_025918288.1:135000-137500 GCF_019202785.1 Penaeus chinensis
GACATACAATAGTCCCCCTCCCAAAGCCGTTTTTCTAAATCATCTCTTCTAGAGCATGGGACATCAGTCTGAATCCGGATTCTTCTTACGCGAACGCAAACAAAGCGAGGCGAGCGTTAATCTTTTGAAGGAAAGAGAGAGAGAAAGTGAGAGGAGAAGAAGAAGAGGAAGAGAAAGAGAGAGGAAGAAATAAGAGGAAGAGAGGAAGAGAGAGAAAGAAGAAAAGGAAAAGGAAGAGAGAGAGGCAAGTAAACGTGGAGGAAAAGGAGAGGAGGAGGAAGAGGAAGGGAGGAAGGAGAGAGATAGAGAGAGAGACGCAAGTAAATGTGGAGGAAAATGGGAGATGGAGGAGATGAGAAGAGGAGAAATGGAGGAAGAAAGAAGAAGAAGAGAAGGGGTAGATGGGGAGGAAAAGAGGAGGAGGAGGAGGAAGAGGAGGTTAGGGAACAGAGGAGGAGACGAGGAGGAGGATGAGAGGAGGAGATGATGATGATGAGGAGGAGGAAAGGGAAGAGAGGAGAAGAAGAGGAGGAGGAGGAAGACGAGGAAAAGAGGAAAGAGCAAAGGAATAATTTGAGATTTTCTTTTCTACAAAGAAATAGAGGAAGGGATGTTTTTTTTTGTTTTTGTTTTTGGAAGGGGGGGGGGGTCAAGGAAAGGTGGGAATGAGGAAAATAAGAGAGAAAATAAGCAGAAGGCAAAATATATTGATAATGAGTTATCAGTTATCCAGACAGACTGAACCAAAACCAACCTTTTAATTGGGAAAATACTTTTTGTGAATTTCTGTACAAAATTCACGTTTAAATCTTCCTCAAATTTTGCTCAGGCAGTATTTTATCAACGGATTGTGCTTACAAATAGTATTTTATGAAGTGGAAAAATGTTGCACAATTGACAGCAGCTCAGTGGAAAGGCAGCTTTGTGGTCCACAAACTTTCGACACGTGTTAGTAACGGAACCTTAACCCATTGCCGCCGGGGAAAATTTAATTTTCAAAATGGGGAAAATGCTGTGCTCATTTTCTATAATTTTTGTGAAATGTCTCTGCAACGTAGATGGCACAATTAGTAGATCTTGAGAACTTACCTGATTTCACCTTTCCTTGAATGGGCCGGAAAACTGTATTGTTTTACTTAGTGCTCTGGATAACGATGGTGTTATTTTTATCATAAACGTTATAATTACTATAATGTTATAAATATTCGTAACAGCAAAATAAGATAACGTAAAATATTTTTGTAAATCATAGAAAAGGGTAAACGGGCGAGACAGGCAGTACATGTAATTGGTTCATTTGTGACTTAATACAAGTGTAGCCATCTATGTGTATAAACAATCAAACAAGAAAACCCCAGTGGGCATGGCATACATGTACATGTCATGCCCGTTGGCATTGGGTTACTGATGGTTGATGTCAAATATGGAAGCAGTTGAAGATGTGTACTTGCTATTGAAATGTAAGGTGGAATCTATTGGCCCTTGTCTGAGTGCCAAATTTATCAGAGGCCATGGCGATCACTTCATGTCGGATCAATTGTAGTTGTTTACAATAGACCATGAACTATATGAATTAGGTATTTCTTTTATGACTTATTTGCTCATTGTTTGAAGATGTTTATTTCGTGCAGTTAAGGCAATTAACTAATGCTATTATTGAATTGCATGAAAATTATATCATCGATCCTTTCTTTGCGTGTCATTGACGTGGTATTATTTCTAGTGGTAATATATATAAATATAAATATAAATATATAAATATGTATAGAAATATATAAATATTTATATGAATATATATATATAAATGTATATATAATTACATATAAGTAATTATATATATATATATATATATATATAAATATATATGTATATATAAATATATTCATAAATATATATATATGTATAAATATATGTATAAATGTATATATATATATATATATATATATATATATGAATATATATGTATATATATATATATATATATATATATATATATATATATATATATATATAAATATTTATATATATAAATATGTATATGTATAAATTTATATATATAAATATATATATATGTATATATATATAAATATATATATGTATATATATATATATATATATATATATATATATATGTGTGTGTGTGTACATGAATATATATATTTATATAAAGATATATATAAATATGTATATATATAAATATATATATATATATATATATATAAATATATGTATATACAAATATATATATATATATATATATATATAAATATATATTTATATATATAACTATATATATTAATATATATATATAATATATATACAAATATATATATGTATAAATAAAAATATATATGAATGCTATACCCACTGTTAGTACTTGTTTGATTGTTTTAACACATAGATGGCAATGAGCCAGTTACGGGTACTGCCTGTCTCGCCCATTCACCCTTTTCTTTGATTTACAAAATATTTTACGTTATCTTATTTTGCTGTTACTAAT
>NW_025918288.1:142500-150219 GCF_019202785.1 Penaeus chinensis
TATTATTATTATTATCATCATCATTATTATCATTAGTAGTAGTAGTAGTATTATAAGCATTATTATAAGAGGATTGCTTACAATACAATACATTTAACTACATCACTTTCACAAAAAAAAAGCAAAAGATTCTCCATACTATTAAAAAAGGGGGTGGGGGGAATCAGAGAGGTTTAGTTATTAAGAATTGTGCTTACATCCTTCGGTAGTGAATTAAAAAAAAAAAAAAAAAAAAAAAAAAAAAAATCAAAATGATTATAGACTGTATGTAAAACAAGAGCACATTGAATTTATACGGGAAAGGCATTTTTCATAAAGTAAGGCCAAGGGAGATTTAGTATATTAATTTTGCAGATGTATTTTGTAGGTATGTATATAAAAAAGATAAATAGATAGATTGATAGATGCCTAACCATGTATCAGTCTGTAGAACTCTGTGTGAATTCTAAACACCTATGGGCATGAATACTGCTTCTTAATATATAACTAACTACCCAGTGTTCACACACACACACACATTCCACATGTGTATATATTTAATATATATGCATATATATATATATATATAGATAGATAGATAGATAGACATTTAGATATATAGAGACACATAGATAAAAACCTACCCATCTACCAATTTGTAGAACTGTTAATTTTATATACATATGAACATGAATACTGTATCTTGATATATAACTAAATACCCTATGTTGATATATATATATATATATATATATATATATATATATATATATATCTGTGTTTATACATATATACACATGCTTGATATGTATTTGTATCAGCATACTGCATATTCATAGGTATATGTGTGTGTGTATTTATCGATACCTGTTCATCTATTAATCTTTATACATTTTCTCTCTCTCTCTTATTCTCTCTCTCTCTTTCATTCTTCCTCTCTCTTCCTCTCTTATTCTCTCTCTCCCTCCCTCCCTCCCTTCCTTCCTCCCTCCCCCTCTCCCTCTCTCTTCCTCTCTTATTCTCTCTCTCTCTCTCTCTCTTTCTCTCTCTCCCTCTCTTATTCTCTCTTCCTCTCTTATACTCTCTTCCTCTCTTATTCTCTCTTCCTCTCTTATTCTCTTTTCCTCTCTTATTCTCTCTCTCTCTCTCACTTTCTCTTCCTCTTTTATTCTCTCTCTTTCTCTCTATCTCTCTCTTTCTCCCTCCCTCTCTCTTCCTCTCTTATTCTCTCTTCCTCTCTTATTTTCTCTTCCTCTCTTATTCTCCCTTCCTCTCTTATTCTTTCTCTCTCCCCTCTCTCTCTCTCTCTCTCTCTCTCTCTCTCTCTCTCTCTCTCTCTCTCTCTCTCTCTCTCTCTCTCTCTGTCTCCCTACCTCCCTCTCTCTCTCTCTCTCTCTCTCTCTCTCTCTCTCTCTCTCTCTCTCTCTCTCTCTTCATGCATTCCACTGGATACTTGAAGGATTTCGTGCATTCCTCTGGATACTTAAAGGATTTCGTATATTCCACTGGACGTTTTGTAGGATTTCGTGTATTCCACTGGACGTTTTGAAGGATTTCATACATTCCACTGGACGTTTTGTAGGATTTCGTGCATTCCACCGGATGTCTTGAAGGATTTCGTGAATTTCACTGGATACTTGAAGGATTTCGTGTATTCCACGGGATACTTGAAAGATTTCATGCATTCCACTGGATACCTGAAGGATTTCGTGCATTCATTCTTTGACTTTCAGCAGGCAGATGGTGCAAAAAGCAATCAAGGACTTCCTTCGGGATAACAAAATTACCGTTGAGGAGTGGGCCAGGAAGCCTACAGGACTTGAGTCGGAGAGAGAGAACGCGCGCTCACTCGCCAACAAAGATGTGCTCCATTCCCCCTTTTGTATTCCATCTCCCCCAATCCTTTGCCCGTTGTTGTCGTGGGGGGGCTTAGGAGACGGAGAGTGAGACCCAATGATGGGGAACTCCCCAACCTTGGGACTCAGCCATCGACTCAACTAATTTTGCATGGTCTTTTTTCCCACTTATACTTTTCGTTTCAGTTTCTTCACCAATCCCTTCTACTATCCACCTCCTAAGTTGTGAGAGCCGTGCTGAAAGGATGAAAGGCTGACTTTGTATCAGTCCTGAACGGCCTGAGGGAACCATGGGCACAGTATTCCCCTGCCATACCTGGCCCTTACCCCTCAAGGGGACCCTGAGGGGTGGATTGTTTTTTTTCCCCAACATACTCCAGGCTTATCATGGCAAATGATGAAGATGTAACCCCACTTTTAGGGGCAATGAGGCTTGCCCCTTTATCAAATAGCCCCAATCCCGGCTCCCCTTTGACCGAGGCTCCGAACACTGCAACAACTCCCCCATCATCAATGCATACTAGTACAGTATCAACCCTAATCAACAACCAACCCCCAGGAGACATTTCTACTCTCCCAACATGCTCAACTTCAACACCTTTACTCTTACAACCTTCTTCATCAACCACCCCATCTCCCCTTATTACTACCTTACAACCTTATTGCCCACCTCCCCATAATACTACCTCCCTCAACACTACTCCCTCCACACGTCCCCGCACTTCTACTACCCCCAACTCTACAAGAATCCTAAATACTCTATTTAGCCCAGCCAAATGGGACCGATTTTTCGTGATCCCTCCCACAGCTCCCTACTCTCAAAACACCCTCCTCTTCCAACAATGCCTTCAAAAACAAGTAGGCAAAGTCTCTTTCCGTAACCGACCCGACCACTCCCGTCTCGTCACAGTAACAACTGAAAACCAAGCTATAGCATTAACAAAACTAACTGATCTATGTGGTAATCCCATCCCTATAAAACCTCATCCAACCCTCAATACTTGCACCGGAACTGTCTCTATCTCCCCAACAGATTGCCCAATCCATGACAAAGAATGGTCAGATTGTGGAGAGGACTTACTCGCTTGTCTCACAGACTGTGATACAAAATATGTACAATGCTACTCCATTCCTCCCAGAGGAAATCGTAAGAAATCCATCAACATTGCCAAAATTACTTTCCGTAGAGATGACCTTCCCTTTAATGTTTACATAGATGGGGAATCCCTACCAGTCCGACCATACCAACCTCCTTGTCAGTGCCAAAATTGTTGGCATTTAGGACACCCAGCCAAACACTGTCATTCCACAGCCAGATGCCCGATATGTGCCCAACCTGGCCATACTCGATCAAACTGCTCTGCACAATCACGCACATGTGCAAACTGTGGCGGCCCCCATAATGTATTTTATAGAGGCTGCCCCACCTACAAATTTGAGTCTGAGGTAGCAACTCTCAGATTCAGACTTGGACTCACTCTACGTGAAGCCAGACAGGAAGCACGTCGACAAGGCTTTTCTCTTACCCCCTACTCCAGTAATGTGGCTCACTCTGCCAATTCCCCTACCTCCCAAGCTCCTACACCCTCTCCTAAACCCAACCCCCCTCCATCTAACTTCCCCTCTTCTACCTCCTAACTTCCCCAATCAAATTCTTTTGCCATCCTAAACCCAAACACTCCAATCTCTACCCAATCAAATTCTTTTGCCATCCTAAATCCAGACACCCCAATCTCTACTACAGCCCCAACACCTTCCCCTCTCCCTCCCCGCACTACCCGCAGCAGACAGAATAAACGTTCCACCCCCTCTTCCCCTACCTCACAATCACCTCCACCTTCCTTTGCCCCTATTTTTCAGACACCAGTCTTATCTTCCCCCCCTCACAAGAAAACCTTTATCTCACAAAACTCTGCAACCAACCCCATTACAGAAACTCTTGAAGATATCCAGAACTACATAATAGAATCCCAAACTGATACTCATCCACCTTCAAATTCTACAATTCCCGCTCCCTCCACACTCAAAGTGACTGCCGATATCCATCCTCCTCCTACTCATATTCTCCCTACACCCAATCCTCCTACCCCATCCCAACAAAACCCATCCCCCCCGACTCCACCCCTACCTATATTAACCCTCCCACCATCCCCTCTATCCCTTCCACTCCCTCCTGGATACACACGTGAATCCCTCATGTCACACATACCCTCTTTCCCAGACCCTCTACCTCTTTCCCAGACCCTCCTGATACAACACCACCTCCCCAACCTCATTCTTTATCCCACCCTCTAGCACCTTCCCCTTCAAATTCTCCAACAAGCACTGCAATCTTTGCCACTAAATCAACAAAAGTATAACTATCCTTCATTGGAACATTCGCGGTTTCTGCTCTCACAGACCTGACCTCCAACATATCCTCTCCTTTTATAACCCATCAATTATATGCCTCCAAGAAACCTTTCTTACACATTCTCCAATACCAATCCCCAATTACCATTTTGTTTCTTCCCCACACTCCCTTTATGTCTCATCCATACTTATCAACCAGAAAACACCTTATGTCATACCTCCCTTTCAAACCTCTGTCCCTTGTACAGTTATTCGTATCTTTCTTCGCCGCTGGATTACAGTGATTTCAGTCTACTTCTCCCCTTCCCACCCCATTAACTTTGTTGCTTTTGAAAACCTAATTTCCCAACTTCAATCACCTTTCCTCATAGTAGGTGATTTTAACTGCCGCCACACTCTTTGGGGTGATTCTATCACCAACACCCGTGGCCGAGCTCTAGAGCGCTTCCTCTCCACAGCTGATCTTATTATTCGAAATACAGATCGCCCCACACACTTTGATACACGCACGCAGTCTTTTTCATGCATTGACCTCTTTCTATGCTCCCCTTCTCTTCATTTAGATTTCCACTGGTCAGTTCTAGACCACTTTCCCTATAGCGACCGCTTTCCAGTTCTCCTCTCTCCAACTTCATATGTACCACTTCCCAACTCCCCACGCTGGTGCTTTGATAGAGTTGACTGGCATACTTTCACTTCACTCTCTACTACTCATACCCCTCCATCTTCCCTCTCATCCGTATCAGAAATGATAAAATTTTTCATAACTACAGTCCTAAGAGCTGCCCATACAGCTATCCCTCGAACCTCAAGACCCTATACCTCCAAATGTGTTCCATGGTGGAATTCTGATTGCACTAAAGCACTCCGTGTAAAACGTGCAGCCTGGAATAGTGACCGCTACAAACGAGGTACCCCTCATCAACTATCAGCTCTTATCTCCTTTAAAAGAGCATCTGCCTGTTTTCGTCGTACAATCCGAAATAGTAAAACAAATAGCTGGCGAAATTATGTTTCCTCAATTACATCCTCTACATCTATCTCAAATGTTTGGCGCCGGATCCATAAACTATCAGGCAAACATCCCCCCCATCCAGCCCCAGTCCTCCATACTCGAGATACCCTCATCTCTGATCCTCCCGAAGTCGCTAATAACCGGGGTGACTATTTCAGCCAGGTCAGTAGTGGCTCTCACCTTTCTCCACACTTCTCTTCTATTAAAACCATCAGGGAACGTTCCCCCATTATCTTCACCCTATCCTCTGCTGAGTCCTATAATGCTCCTTTTTCTTCCTCTGAACTCAGTACTCCCCTAAAATCGTGCCGCAACACTCATGAAGGCCCTGACGGTATTCACTACCGTATGCTCCAACAACTCCCATCTTCCTCATTATCCTTCCTATTAACAACTTACAACCACATATGGACATCAGGGAATTTTCCTTCTCATTGGCGAGAAGCTCTTATCCTCCCTTTCCTGAAACCCAATAAATCGGGTACCCTCCCTCAAGACTATCGCCCCATCGCACTAACTAGCTGCTTATACAAACTACTAGAGCGAATGGTTAACTTCCGCTTAATGTGGTATCTTGAATCCCACAATCTTATCTCACCTTCCCAGTATGGTTTTCGCCATGCCCGAAGCACAGCTGACCCCCTTGCTTATTTTGAGACATATATTACATCAGCATTTGCACGCCATGAATCCGTACTAGCTATGTTTTTTGACCTAGAAAAAGCATATAATACGACATGGAGGTACCATATTCAACAATTGTCCTCTCTAGGCATACATGGAAATATGGGAGTATTCATAAAGTCTTTCCTCACCCAACGCACTTTCCAGGTCAAAATTGCCTCTGCCACATCATCTTTCTTTCCTCAAATTGAAGGTGTCCCACAAGGCCGTAAATGACATTGCCTCAGTTCTACCACCAGGAGCCCGATCATCACTCTATGTTGATGATTTAACCATCTATGCCTCTGGCACATCCATACCAAATCTCTACCAATTTCTTCAATCTGCAATATCATCAGTTTCCTCCTGGGCCACAAACCATGGGTTCCACTTTTCTACCTCCAAATCTTTCTCCATTCTTTTCTCTCGCACACGTGTAGATCCTCTACCTTCACTCTTCTTATATGACACTCCACTTCAACACCATTCCTCTGGTAAATTCCTAAGCGTCATTTTTGACTCCAAACTATCCTGGCGAGACCATATTCTTTACATCAAAGAAAAAGCTTGTCGCCGTCTCCGAATTTTACAAACCCTATCCCATTTATCCTGGGGCTCAGATCGAAAAACTCTCCTTCATCTTCATGTCACCTTAATCCTCTCCACTCTAGATTATGGATGCCATATCTACTCCTCTGTCTCAACTTCTCTCCTTGCTCACCTTGATACAATCCACCACTGTGGTCTTCGCTTAGCCCTAGGTGCCTTCCGCTCCTCTCCAGTTGAGAGCCTGTACACTGAATCAGGCATACCATCTCTCTCTCGACGCCGTGCCCCTCTCTCTCTCCGATGTTATGCTCGATTCCACCAACTTCCCCTCACTAAACTAACTATCCCACGATCCCTACTTCCTACCTTTGCTTCTTCTCCACGTTTACCTACTCCTTTCTCCACTCGCATGGATAATCTCCTCTCCCATTCCCCTTTTCCCCATCTCTGACCCCTCCCGTTCTCTGTCCATTCAGTCCCTCCATGGCTTATACCTTGCCCCCATATTTGCTCCTCTGTCTACCCTGACACACCAAAATCAAATATTCCTCCTACTGTCCTTCTCACCCATTACCTTGACCATGCCTCCACTCATTCCTCTAGTATTCCCGTCTACACTGACGGCTCCAAAACCACCTCCGGTGCTGGTTTTGCAGTAATCTTCCCAACTCGTACTTTCAAATACCCCCTCCCTCCTGAATCAAGTGTCCTTACTACAGAACTGTATGCTCTACTTTTTGCCTTAAAACACATATACTCACTACCCTCTTCCTCTTATACAATTTTTACTGACTCCCGTAACTCATTAGCCCTCATAAAGTCAATACACACGACCAACCCCCTTGTTTGTAAGATCCAGAACTGGTTATTCTACCTGTCCACACATCATAAAACAATCAAATTTTGCTGGTTACCCAGCCATGTTGGAATCCGGCAATGAACAGGCAGATACTCTAGCACGCTACGCTGCTATGTCCACATCAAACCAACCACGTTTCTCACATATCCCAACCACGGATTATTACCCACACTTTAAGACCTTGTATAATCGATGGCAATCTTTTTGGTCAAGTCTCCACACTAATAAATTATATACTGTAAAACTGTCAATCTCCTCCTGGTCAGCTCCATTCCATCGGAACAGACGTTGGGAGACAGCCCTCGCCCGCTTACGCATTGGCCACACCCGTCTAACACACTCCTATCTAATGTCACAATCCGATCCACCCCTATGTCCCTTATGTAATATTCCTCTTTCAGTCCCACATATTCTATTGTCATGCCCACGTTTTGAAGCAACCCGTA
>NW_025918289.1:0-6867 GCF_019202785.1 Penaeus chinensis
AGACTGAAGAACAAAAGAGAAAGAGAGAACGAGAGAGAGAGGGGAAGAGAGTTAATGAAAGAGGGGGAAAGAGAGAGAGAGACAGATAGATAATGTTGGACAAGAGGTAGAAGAAGAAAGAGAAAGAGATAGGCTTTATCTTTTTATCAGCTGCCGCCCTGCTAAACAACAGGTACATCTTAATCACACTCACACATATATACCCATGGAAACAGACACTCATGAAAACGTATACATACATACACAAGTACATTCAAACACACACATACAAACGCAAACAGTCAGGCATATAAGCAGGATGTGGCTTCTCCATAAGTTTCTATAGCACTGTCTAATCTCGGCTGCCCCCTCGGAGGTATACAAAGGGAAGGAGGGAGAGAGGAAGGGAAGTTTATTGAAACAAAAGTTTACATTATAAACGATGAGGTAACTTAGGTTATCATTATGCTCATCTCAATATGTCTGGATGTGGGCTCACATTTCACACTCAAACCTTAGGTATGTTAAAAGATAAGAATATGTACGGTACTTCATATACATAGAATTATTAAATATCAAGTTCGAGGAAAACTGCACAAACCATTATAGTGTCAGCAGGAGTAACAGATTAGTACCTGTGTATATTCATCAGTTACTATTAAACTAATGGTACCAACCCAAGATATCGCCGCTTATCTGCCGCATCGGTGTTGCCTTAAATAGTAGCGTTCTTTAGGCGGTCCTTCCCTCCGTTTGTTGTCTGTGCGTGAGCGTTGTCCTGAGCAACTCGGCCGCATGTCCGACCCGCACGCCGCAGCTCCCCACACTGGCACGACTCCGTGTGCTAATGTAAACAAAGCCGCCACGTGGCTGCTGAAGGAGAGCCAGGCCAGTGACGGTCGGCGCTTGAGTCGAGACGTGCTCATGGGGTCAGGGGGAGGAGAGTGATGGATGGTAGAGCGAGAGAGGGAGAGAGGGAAAGAGAGGAAAGAGAGAGAGACGAAGAGAGAACCAGGGAAATGGAAAGTGGAGGGAGAGAAAGATGGAGGGAAGGGAGGGCGAAAGACGATGAGAGAATCATGGAGATAGAGAGTGGGAGAGTTTCGACGAGAAGGAAAAAAAAATTAATGAGAGAGAGTCGGTGCGAGGGATGAAGATTAAGAGGAGGTTAGAGAGATAGGTGGAAAAAATGATAATGTGAGTGGGAGAGCGAGCAATAACAAGGAAAAAAGAAAGATAGAGAGAAAGTCTTGCGGGAGAAAAAAGAAAAAAACAAGACAGGGAGGGAAATTGAGCGAGAGAAAAAGAGAAAAATCTTAGCTCTGTCTGTAACACAAAACACAAAACCAGGGAGCCTTTTCATCACAAGCATTTTCTCTGTAGATCTGCTTCGATTGACGTCAAACATCACCGACGCGTTTCCGTCCCTGGGCTTGTGAATGATGCGTTCGTAGGGCGAACAGCAGCACCCGTAAGCAGGATGAGAAGACTTTTCATAAGTATCTTTAGCGCTGCCTTATCTAGGCTGACCCCAAAGGAGGGGGTGCAGAGGGGTGCAAAGGCAGAGGGAGGGAGGGAGGGAAGGAGAGAGAGAGAAAAAAAAAAAAAAGATTAGAGGGAAAACCTCAGACAGAAAGAGAGAGGGAGAGAAAGAGTGAGAGAAGGGCACGGGAGGGGCGAGAGAAAAAAGAGAGGAAGGGGAAATATGGAGAGAGAGAGGGGGGGGGGGGAGGAGAGAGATAAAAGACTAAAATATTATAAAATATTATATGTAATAATCATCCTTTGTTGTGTTTGTTAATCATTCACAATTTAAATGTTTTACCATTGTTGTTTCTATTATTTATTTGTTTACTGTTTTCATTATTTTTATTCGTTATTTTTATTATCTTAGTATTCTATTTATTTTTATTATTTATGTTGTTTATGTTTATTCAGTATCTTTTATTATTGGAATTTTCCTTCACTTTCTTTTATTATTGTTGTTATTATTTTTTTCTTATTATCCGTCGTGTTTCTACTTAATCGCAAATAATTCTCTAATTAATCACTTCCGCTCGTCTTTTCATCGAATTTTTATGCTTCTCACTTTTCTTTTTCTTTTCTTATATGTTTATGCTTCTCACATACACATACACACATACACATCCTCACGCAGATAAACATACACATACATAAATGTACACATATGCATACTCACATGGACATTCATACATGCAGAGACACACATGCATGCAACCACAAGTTGAAACGCACATGCATAAATAGATGCACACACACACGCACACATATAAATGCATACACATACACACGCATACATAAAACACACATATATATCATGAGTAATGATATATATATATATATATATATATATATATATATATATATATATATATATATATATATATATATAAATATATATATATATATATATATATATATATATATATATATATATATATATATATATATATATATATATATATATATATATATATATATATATATAGCTTTCACTCGCCTGACACAAATGTCCCTTTGTTTCTTATGTGCGAATCACCGGCGATGGAGGAATAGTGATAATAGGGATAGCGAGAGGCAATGGCAGAGGGAGGAGGTTGTAGGAGGGAGAGGAAGAGCGAATCATGGAGATAGAGAGACAGATGAGGGGGTGAGACACAGAGAGAGAGATGAAGAATGTGAGAAAGATAGAGAAGGAAGAGACAGAGAGAGAATGAGCGAGACATGGTGGGGGAGAGGGGAGAGAGGGAGATGGGATGGGGAAGCCGACCCGACTTAAACACGCTCACTGACATACATAACTTAAAATACGCATACATACATACGTATGCAAACATACCCATAAAAATAAAAATAAATTCACAATCACAATCACGGAGACAAACACGCACATAGAGACAGGCACACACGAACGTCTGTGTGATTTTTTTTTTTTTCTGAAGTGATGTGTGAATTCCGTTTCTCTGAAGTGAATTCCGTGTGTGTGAGGTGAGGTGGAAATCCTGAAACTGGAACAGAGAAAGCTAAATTAGGTGAACGCAAAAGAGAGAAAGCAAAAGAGAGACAGCGAAAGAGAGAGTGGTTAAGGGAGAAGAGGGTTGAGAGACGAGATTATGAGGAAGGAGACAGAGACAGAACGAGAGAGAGAATGAGAGGGAGCGATTCAAGGTGAAGGAGATAGAGCGAGTCAGGACAAGAGAAACAGAGAAGGATATATTGTGTGTCGGGTAAGGGAAAGAAAAAAAAAAAAAAAAAGAGAAAAAAAAAAACAGGAAAAGAGAGAAAATAAAAGGGAGAATGTGAGAGAGTGAGATAGGAAGTGACACAGAAAGTAAACTTACCTGTATATACATCTGGTCTATTAAAGCATATCTCTCCGCAGTACTACACTCAATGCCCCTCCCTCTTCCAAAGGCCCCATCTTTCTATTACTTCCAACTTCAAATATTTTAAACAGGATGAGAAGTTGTCATAAGTATCTGTAGCGCTGCCTTATCTCGGTTGACCCAAAGGGAGGCAGTGCGTAGGGATACAACGGCAGAAGGGAGGAAGGGAGGAGGAAAGGAAAAGAGAAAATGGGGTGTAATAGCGAGAGGGACAGTGTAAAACGTAAGAGAAAGAGAGAGACAAAATGAGGAAAGAGGAAACAGAGACCCGTCAGGCAAAACGCAAAATCAAGAGAGAGATGATGGAAGAAAAAAGTGAGGGAAAGAGCTGGAGGGAGAAGAAGAAAGAGAGAATAGATGGTCTTTATCTTTTTATCAGCTGCCGCCCCAGTAGAAACAGGCAAACACATTCAAGCACACTGACAAACGCATACAAACACAGGTATATAAGTAGGATGAGAAGACATCTCCATATGTATCTATAGCACTGTCTTATCTCGGCTGACCCCATGGGAGGGCGTGCGGAGAGATGCAAAGGCAGAGGGAGGAAGGGGGAGAGGGAGGAAGGGAAGGAGAGCGAGAGAAGGGATAGGAAAGGAGAGACTTTTGACTGACAAGTTTATTGAAACGAAAGCTTACATCATAAAGGTTGAGGTAACATAAGGTTTTCCTTATACTCATCTTATTATGCCCCGGTATGGGACATATTAAGTTAACAAGGAAAACTATGTACAGTATTTAAAATAGAAAAATCCAAGCATTCAGTGTCAATTGTTTACCTGGATTCATATGATTATATACAACACACAATATAAAATATATACATGCTATAAAATTATGATCCCAGAGAAAAAATTGCAATAGATTGTTGAGGGAAGTGTTTCTGCCTCAGAAGATTGGTGCCTAACATATGATGGTCATCCTCAAATTAGAGGAAATATGCGCACGCCATTATGGTGAAAACAGGGATAACAGTCTACTTACCTGGGCACAGTCGCCAGGTACAATTAAACTATTGATTCAAAATGTCTGTACCTCTTCAAAATCTCAAATAGCTGGTCATTACTGATCACCCTCACGCCCTGATCAGGTAAACCGTTTATCTCTGCATTTCTATGTCTAAAGCATAGGACACTATATATAGTGTATCAGAATATGTAATTTTGGTAATCTACACACCCTGCATTTTTGTTTGAAGGCCTAACCCCAGTAACATTTATATCCAAGCCTGTACACACTGTCTTTCCATTTGTTCCTATGTTTCCCATAAACAGTCTGTGTTCTTCGCCACATGCATTTAGTGTCTGAAAGTGTCGCGCAGCTCAACCGCCTCGCCCTTCCTGGCCTCGTCATAGTCTAGCTGTATAGTGATAGTGCTCCTTGCCAGTTTCAGAGCGTACTTACACTTGATGTCCACCTCAAATTTCCTGGTCGCCTTCTTCGCAAGATAGATAGAAATCGTTAGGTAGAGAGAGAGAGGCTTGATCCTTTTATCAGCTGCCAGCCCGAGTAGAAAACAGGTTTATTTCACACACACACGGCAGCGCGCATACACATGCACATACTCATTCTGACACATGCATACAAATATGCATCCATAAACACATTCAAAGACACAGCCAAACGCATATAAACAGGTATTTAAACATCACGCACGGAGAAAAAGAAACAGGCAAAAACCCATGCACACAAACACATTCCAATACGCACATCTACGAACGTATACAGACACACTCATGTAGATACATATACTCACGCAAACACCTGCAAAGACACCCAGACACAAGCACACAAATACAGGCACGCACACATACTGACAAGCACGCGCAAAGGCAGGTGTGAATTCTGTCTCATGTGTCTTACAGAGGCGACGGCTTCCAGACAAATCTAACCAAAGGGAGGAAGGTCTAAGAAAACAAATTGGGTTTGTGCGTATGCAGATGCGTATTTATGGACATTAACACATTTTTTAGATGAACGTCAGCCAGTTGCCACGGCAATAAATTCGTCTCGTGAGCTAAGTCAAGCCATTGCCGCTTATCTGACGCTTATTTTTCGACGCCTGAGGTATAGAGCATTGGTGTTGTTGCCGTAAACAAAGCGTCCTTTAGGCAAGAGGGGGAGAGAGAGGAAAGCCTTGTGAGAAAAAAAAAGGAAGACAGGAAGAGAAAGTTCGCAAGAGAAATCTTAGCTCTCTCAGTACACAACACAAAACCAGGGAGCCTTTTCAACGCATGCATTCATCTGCAGATTTGCATCGATTGATGTCAAACATCACCGACGCGTTTCCGTTCTTGGGCTTATGAATGATGCGTTCGAAGGGCGGACAACAGCACACGTAAGCGGGAGAAGACTTTTCATAAGTACTTGAAGCGCTGCCCTATCTCAGCTGAACCCAAGGGAGGGGGTGTGGAGGGATGCAATGGCAGAGGGAGGGAGGATTAGAAGGATTAGAGGGAAAGCGAAATAAAAAAAAGAGAGGAGGGGGGGGGGGGCTAAAGAGAAGACAGAGGAAGGAGAAATAGGGAGAGAGACGGGGGGGGGGGGGGGGAAGGAACGAAAGAGAGATGAAAGGAGGATAGAAAGTGAGAGTGGCAGAGGGAGTGGAGAGAGATAAGAGATTTGATTTTCTTATCAGCTGCCGCCCCGACTAGACAAAGGAATGCACCAGGGATTCCTTTGCACCTTTGAGGACCCCCCACCCCCTTTATTTATTTTTTTTCTCAAAGGAACCCCTGTTTTTAGTATATATGAATCATTTTTAACGAAAAGTGTGCAGAGAAGATGAGAACGGCTGGGCCGGGGCTCGTGACACGCATGCTCCTCGCTCGTGGCTGCGTCCCCTCCTCCCGAACCTCTGTGTCGCCGACTCGCGGAGTACGAATGAAAGCGTTTCCTGCCCCGGCAATGACACTAGTTATTATTATTTTTTAAAATTATATGCATAGTATTACTTTTTTCATTTTTTTTTTTTTCCATATTAACATCTAGTCCAGGAAAGCTACATCATCTGTGGACACACACATACATGTGCATGCACACATATACGTACACGAACACATATACATACATGCATACTTACATATACGCGCTCATATACACGTACACTGTACACAGGCACACATGTACGCACACACGTACACGTACAAGCACATACAAGCACACTCACACATACATGTACATATGTACTCACACATATCCGTACACAAGCATAAACAGAAGCACACACATACAAGCACACAATAAATACATATACTCATAACACACACTCCTGTATACATACATGCATCATATACATACACGCACATCTACGTGCATACACATACACGTATACATGAACGCACATGATTTCATGTGTATACAGACATATACCAGCATACACACATGCACTCACATGTGCACACATAAAAGCACACGCACATGTACACGTACAAAAACACTCACTTATGCAGACTATATTGTATACACATACTGTACATCT
>NW_025918290.1:0-7666 GCF_019202785.1 Penaeus chinensis
TACACTCTTGTACTTTCTCTAGCGCTTCTGAACTTTAATTGTTCGAACATGACCTTAGACTTCCCTTTTTATCTTAAGTTCAACTTTTAAACTTTCTATATTCAAAAAGCTTATAAATTGCTGCGGTTTATTTGCTGTCTCACTTGAAGAGAACAATGTCGTCCGCAAATTGTCAGATTGTTTATGATGTTCGTCTATTATTTTGATTTACCCTCTCCGTTTCATTCTGACTTTCTTGATTATTTCCTCAAGACAAGCTGTAAAGGGTTGGTGAGATGGTGCCGCCCTGCTTAACACCTTTTTCAATGGTATTTATCGGTATTTCTATGGAGCATGTGTTGCCGGCGTATCTTCATGTGTTTTTCCAATTTTTTACAATATATTTGTACAGAATCAAATGTCTTTTTCGTAAACGACGAATGTAATACATGGTTCCCTAAATTCATTTTTTTTTTTTTTTTTTTTTTTTTTTTGTATCATTTTGATTAGTGTGTGTGGATTTGGTTGTTGTGAGAATCCATTTGCGGAAGCCTGCTGTTATCTAGGCTGGATAAACTGTTACGAGTTTTTCAAATCCATTATCAAGGCTTTTATTATAAGGTCTATACTAATACTGTCTTCTTTTGTGATAAATTGTAGTATTCAATAACAAGGAAATATATGATCACTAATTTGTCTTTCTATTTTGTTTCATATTTCATCTATTTTGGCAACACATTTTTCTGAATATCTGATGATAGAAAATGATAATGATAGTAATTGATGACGACTTAAAATAGCAAGGATGATTATAATTGATTTACAATAGCACTGAATAACATAACACTAATGTGGATAATGATGGAGTGATGGTGATAATGATTATCATTCTTTCCTCATCTTCACAATCTTTATCAATCATTTATTTATGTTCATGTACACTATTTATACATCATTATTAACATTATAATAATTGGTTATAATTAATTATAGCTATAATATAAGGATAGATAATGTCGATGTCAAACGCTAACAACAACCAGTATTAATAATAGCAGTAATACTACTGCCTACTGCTGATGATGATGAACAGTAATAGTAATAATAATATTAATAAGGGACACTGATAATAGTTATAAAAATAATAATAATTATAATAATGATTAATAATACTAACTACATGATAATAATAATAATAATAATTAATTATAATAATAATAATAATAACAAAATATGATCAATAATGTAACAAAATAATAATAGTAAAAATACGTAATAAATAACATTCATTATTATTAGTAGTATTAGTAGTTAAAACTACTCCCCATTATCATTATCAAACTTACATATATTTATAATTATATTATAATATATATATATATATATATAAATATATATTATTATATATATAATGATTTTATATGGTGTTACGATATCTTATAATACATTAAAAAAAATCTTCGAGCTTTCGAAATAAAAAACTATACGCGGTATGTCGAAGTGACCTTTTTACTCCCGTAGTACGAGATTCACTTCACTTATATACATGTTTTTATTTTATAATTGTTTTTTTTAGACTGACACACGTGAATCTAGTGCTTAGACTGATGAAACTAAGAAGTATTAATAACAAGGATAAAATGGATTTTGTTTTTATACAAATAAAAAATAATTAAATTATAAGATGTGAATAGTAAATTGCAGTTGAATTTCATAATATATCCACATCACTGTCACCAATAGGATAGGATAAACTGTGGTAACTGATTATTCCAGTGTGTGATAAATATTTATTTTATCAGTTGAAAATTATTCTAGATTTTGTAACTCGTGTGTTACCGAAACCAAATGGCAAACGAGAAAAGCTTAATTTTTATTCTGGAATGAACATGCTTAATATACCAGAGTGCTAACATTTAATGTTTAAACTTATTTGCGAATTGCTATTTGCACAGACATATAAAACTGTATATTGTAACCTCTATGGGAATGAGCATATTTCCTTGCATCTTAACCAGATTTTCCATACTTTCGTCCATTGCATGTGTTTGGTGACAAAGAGTAATTAAGCGTAAATCAGAAGTTTCTGCGTTTGTCTATTCTATTTACGAGTAATAACTGACGCCACACTGCAGATAAAAAGGGAATAACTCTGTAGCCGAATCTGTAAAACTTGTTCAGGAAATATTCGGCCATAGCGTTACTTGGTTGTATGGTGCCTAAGAAGAAACTTTATGGAATATCTTACGCACCTGTCCACATGGATAAACTGGAAGGAGTTTGTAGGAAAAAAGTTATGTGTAATCTTTATGTATGAAGTCCGTAAAGTAAACGCGGAAGTTTATCATTTCTTTCCAATTTGCGCCCAATTTTTTTTTTCTTCTGAAGTTAGTTATGCTTGTCTATTTTCTGCGGTGTAATAGGTTTATAAGGGTAGCATGTGCGCTTTAGAGACGGACGTTTCTTTCTTGTAATCTTCGAGTTATGAAATCTTGTGGATTTACAATATCTGAAAACCATAACAGATTCCTTAAATATCCCAAACCCTTATTGTCACAAATTGGTCTTGACCGACCAGTGGGCAACAAGACAGGACAATCTCATACAAGGTCAGTTTGGAGTACATCAAGTGTTGTGTGAATGATAACACTGTGCTCTTGAACGTGGACAATGGAGGTTATGATTTTCAGGGGGCCATTATATCTTCGGGGTACTGTGTAGTCACCACACGGACGCCTTATCCTTAGGCCATCTGGCGCTGTTGTGACAGAGGGGATAGCAATTGCTGGATCAGCGGACATACAAACAGGTGGGGTGTGGTTAGTTTCCTGGACATGATCTCCTGCTCTGTACTTCTTTCCATTTTTGAGAAGTTCTCTGTGCACGATATCGAGTGGTGTGTGTGTGTGTGCCTTGTGTGTCGTGTGTTTGTGTGGTGTGTGTGTGTGTTGTGTGTGTGAGTGTGTGTGTGTGTGTGTGTGTGGCGTGCGGCGTTGCGTGTGCGTGTATCCAACTACTACCCATATCGTTTACTATCCACAGAGAAACGATGTATTACTGGAGATATGGGTTGTACTGACTTTCATATAAGGTCTAAACGATGTTATGTGACTCCCTGCACTCCCATTTATACGTAAATCTTTGTTTAGTTTGCCTTGGCTTTCAGTTATAGCAAGGCTTGGGTTAATTGTATAGTGCTGTGTGGAAGCCGGCGGGGATGTGGCAAATAGATGTTTTTTAAATCGTCTGAATTAAAAGAAAACCTATGGATTATAAATTCACTTTATATATTTTAGTCTGCACAAAAAATCGCACTCAATAAAAACTAAATACCTACCACCTTCATTTCGAAATACCTAAAAAATCCAAAACCGAATCACCAGGGAAAAAATCTCCGCATATGATAAAATCGGTGTAGGCCGGATCATCTTATCTGAGTCCGATAATTCCATCACGACTGTGAGGAGCCAACCATTTTAGGAATTCAGTGAAGGGAAGGCCGGAGGTAAAATGGGATGAAAGCGAGGCTCGACTCCCCTGAAGTTTTGGCTTATGAATACGTTACAAGAAGTTTGACACAAACGGTAGGCCAATGGAAGTCTCCTTGCTACGCATTAACTATAAAAAAATGATAATGAACTTGATGAGAAAAGATTATAAAGGTAATAATACTTATATTATCACAGTTACTGCTGCTGCTATTGCTACTGCTTTACTACTACTGCTACTACTAATGTTGTTGTTGCTGTACTACACTTACTGCTACTACATATTACTACTATTATTCTATTATATGTACTCTTACTACTACACTATACTTTTATCACTATTCTTATGATACTTGTTACTATAACTACTACTACCTTGACTACTACTATTACTTACTATATGTGATGATTACATGAATCGATTACACTGTAATAAAAATATTATTACGATACTATAATGGTTATTGGTTACCGATAACTAATACTAATATACAAATTAATGATAATGATAACAATAACCATGACTAATAATCTTGATTATAAAATTATATCAGGCTGGAGGATGAGGATGACCATGAGAATGATAATGAGGATGGTGACGGTGACAGTAAAGATTGTTATAAAAATGGTGATGTATAACTATAACAATATTGAATAGTAAGTAAATGTAAGGAAAATAAGTACACATAAATCAATATAAATTTAGTCGCAAGATCGTGCTGCGTGTCCATGTATTGTGATATAGATTTTGATCTTTGTAATGCTATACTTGGATGTCGAAAGTGGAACAGATGGAAGTTTGCAAGGTGAGGCCTACTTCGTCACTGCGATTTCCCTCTTCAGATTTGACGACATGCGTATGTGTGTGTGTTTTGTGTGGTGTGTGTGTGTTAGGTGTGTGTGTGTGTGTTGTGTGTGTGCGTGCGTGCTGTGCGCGCGAAACTCTGCGTGTTCTTTACATTCTGCAGTACAGCATACTCACGTATATGTACATATACTATTTATTATTTCATATATATATATATAAATATATATTATAGATATATATATATATATATATATATATATTCAGATAAAGGCGGTAGAACTCAGCTTACAGTGGAGAAGAAAATAGCTGCTCTTTAGGTTAAGGTAACTCCTATTCAGACAACCTGGCCGACGTGGAGCTTAGTCGGCAGTGTGTGCTTCTATTCGAGAGTCTCTCGGTAGCCAGTATAGATTGAGTTATCTGTATTGCAGAATGTAAGCCAAGAGGGTTTTCGCCGCCGCACACACACACAAAACACACAAATATATATGTAAATGTATAAATATAATATATATGTATATATATATATATATATATATTATAAAAATATTTATTTGTATATATATAAATATGATATATATGCTATATATTTTTGTGTGTCTGCATGTATAATAGTATTCATAGGATTTACATAATTTGCGTTTCATCAAGTTCGCAAATATTTTCTTCTTTTAATAGCACATCCATCCAAAAGAACGATTCCGAAAGGCTCTCCTAGTCATGCAACAACCGAGATTCCTGGTTCCGTAGGTCGATCAGTGACCACCTGAGGAAAGCAGTAGACGTTCGTGAAGCGAAGGAGTTCGGTCTTAGTGCTGGACTCGGGACGCTGAACAAATGTAGAACCCAAGCAATTTTTCTGGCCGGAAGCAGAGGTCGTTCGACCTCGATTTGGGAGGAAACGCCCGACGTGTCAGTCCGTTACGCTCTTCTTGTAGCAGGGAATTCCGTTGGGAGACGCCCGCCAAACGGTCTGTGTGTAAAGGAAGGTTGTGTAAAATCTCAAACACACGGTATATTATTTGTAGTTTGCAGAGAGAGCAGAGAGAAGAGAGAAGAGAGAGAGAAGAATAGGATGAGAGTGAGAGAGAGGAGAGAGAGAGAGAGAGAGGAGAGAGAGAGGAGAGATGAGACAGAGAGAGAGGGGGGGGGGGGATGTTGGAAAAGGGGTACAAACGAAAAGGGGTACGCTTATAAAATCATCGAAAACACCTTCAGATTAACGCAGTTAATCCAACTCGTCATTTTTCTTTTCTCGCATGAGCTGAGGGGTATTTTATCTTGACAAGTGGAGTTAAAATCCAGCCTTCAAGCGGACATTTTTGCGCACGCTCACTTTCTCGTTTTCCATTTTCTATTTTTCATCTCCGTATTTTTTTCGTCTAAATTCAAAAAACAGGCGATGGCAGCCATTTATGGTGTCCGTTTTTTCACGTCGTTCGTGCAGCGGCCAGACGTTACCGCAAGGCTGGTGTGCCAATGATCTTCGGGTAACGGAGTGGCCGTTGGGGCTAGAGACTCACTGCTCTCGCTCCCTTCCACGTTCAATGATTTAGGCGTTATCAACTTCGTTTTTTTTAAACCCAGTCCCGGAAATCGCTGACGACGAAGGAACTGGTAATACCGCCCTGGCTGGAGGGAGCTGGGTGGGGCGAACGGGGTAGGGCAGGGGGAGGGTAGGTGTGGAAAGGGGTGTGACTGATGTGAGAAAGATTGTTTGAGTTTTTGGATGTTTGAAGTTGATGAAATGCGGTAGAGGTGCATACATATTCCCTCACTTTACCCTTCTCTTTGTCACTCTTCTCGTATATCTTTTTAATATTTTTCTATTTCACTCTCTCTCTCTCTCTCTCTCTCTTATCTCTCTCTCTCTCTTTCTCTTTCTTTCTTCTCTCTCTCTCTCTCTCTCTCTCTCTCTTCTCTCTCTCTTATCTCCGCTCTCTCCTTCTCTCTCTCTCTCTCTCTCGCTCTCTCTCTCTTCTCTCTCTCTCTTTGCTCTTTCTCTTCTCTCAATAATAGCGTTCAATAATTTACACTGTTAGATTCGAATGAACACACACACACACAACACACACACCATTACATACAAACAAACATACATACATACACATACAGAGCACATACACACTCACAAAACACACACAACACCACACCATAACATTTATTTATATATATATCTATATATATATATATATATATATATATATAATATAATATATATATGTGTGTGTGTGTGTGTGTGTGTGTGTCTTGTGTTTGTGTGTGTGTTTGTGTGTTTGTGTTTTAGTGTGTGTTTGTGTGTATGTGTTGTGTGGGTGAGTGTGTGTTGTGTGTGTGTTTTACGCATCTCACATTCGATTTGCTACTTGAATTACTGACGCACTGACACACATTAACAGGAGCGATACGGAATGGAAATAATAGCACGTCTTATTCGCGTTGTAATATATTTTGAAAGCCTTTTTAGAATACTGTCAGTTTGCCTATGAGAGGACCACAATCAATTTCGTTTTTTTTTTTTTTTTTTTTTTTTTTTAGTCTCACTTCTCCTCTCTTTCTCTTAATGGACGGCCAGTTTTTACTGATACATTTTTTTCGAAGTCGGGTTTGCGCTACAAAAATTGAATTTGGTGACTTTTTTACTGTGCAGCAATTTACTATCGCTTTTAAATGTGGCAATTTTGCTTCTTAATGAAAGCATCAGACACGTCAATCATTAAGGATTATGCATGTAATATGTAAATAAAGAATTATATTGTACATTTGTACATTTGCGAAGCATTTTTGTTCGGAAATAGTGTTGAGAAAAGCTATTACTTAAAATTTGAGACTCTTAACAGTAGTGAAATTTTCCACATTGTTGAACAAACCCGATGGGCTTTAACAGAATATTCGACGGACATTTTGTATTATGCAACGGAAGGAAAACCATGACGAGTTTACATGATTATGAAACATTGTCAGAGTTTTAATTATGTGGCTTGATGAACGAGTCTGTGTGTTGTGGTAGGTTGGGGCCCTCTGTAGGTCAAGGTGTCCTTTGACTTTAAAAGGGATGTTGAAATCCTGCTTTTTATACTCATATTTATTATTCTTTTTATTTATTATTATTAGTTAGTGTAGTTGTAGTATTGAGTAGTAGTAGTAGTAGTAGTGTAGTAGTAGCTGGTTAAAAAGTAGTTGTAGTAGTAGAAGTAGTAGTAGTAGTAGTAGTGTGATATGAGTACTGTGTGGCAAGGTAATATGGAAAATGGGTTAATCCTCATCAGTTTGACAGTAAGTCTTCTTTTTTTTCTAAGTTTGTGGACGAAATGGTCACTATTGGAAAGGGGGAAAGGTGTAGAGAATTAATAATTTGCTCGTTTCGTGAGTCGGGGGAATTTCTGAACAA